>NW_022196913.1:56767872-56777488 GCF_008632895.1 Mastomys coucha
GAGAGAGAGAGAGAGAGAGAGAGAGAGAAAGTGGACCTAGGGATTGGTGTTGTGGAGATGCTTCAGTAAAGTATGTGTCAGAAAACCATGAAGAAAAACCTATGTTTCTTGGCCAAGAACCCACATATGGTGTAGAGTATAGTGGTCATCCCTACTCACAATTTGCATCTAAAGGAGTCTAAGTGAACTAGTGAACTTCAGGATTGATGGGAGACATTTTTCAAAACTCAAGGTGGAAGGCCAAAGTGGAGAGAATCCTGAGATTGATCTATGACTTCCATGGACAGCATCATATTGAAATGAATCCTTGTGAAAACACAACACACACACATACATACACACACACACACACATAGAGATAGAGATAGAGAGAGGGGGAATAATAAAAACAGAAAGATGGTGGGAGAGAGATAGAGAGGAGAAAGAGAAAGAGAAGGAGGAAGTGGTGGAGGGAGGGAAGGAAGAAGGGAGAGGCAGGTGTGGGGTTGTGTTTGGAAAGGTCTCAGTCATGTGGCTGGATGCAACTGCATCAGTTACTCTTCTGTTGCTGTCATAAAATACCATAATCAACACAACTTACAGAATGAAGAGTTTGTGTTTTCACTTCTAGAAGGAAGGAAGTCGGTGCTGGTAAAGCAGAGGCTGCTGGCTCACAACTTGAACCACAGAGATCAGAGAGAGCGAACTGGGTATGGCATGAGTCTTTCAATGACCAAAGCCTGTCTCCAGTGACACACTTCCTTCAACAAAGTCACAACTCCTAATCCTCCCCTGTACAGCTCATTGGGGACTGAGTATTCAAATGCAGAGATGGTGGGGGAAAATTCTTAATCGGGGGGGGGGGGGACACAGGCTTATCCTGATGAGATTTCAATACACCACGTTCCCTTCAATCTCAACCAACGTGGATAGGCTTACAGGGTGGCAGCTATCCATGGAGTCAGCCCTTGTCAGTCTGTGTTATATGGGAGGTGCTGGATCAGTGATCTCATTTACGTATCTACCCAGGAGTACATTCATCTTCCATTCTCAAGATGAAGTCAAAACCTGCTCCTGAAATGGAATCTTTCAGGGGAAGAAAATAAAACAGAAATCCTAACAACTGTCTCATACACTATGGAGGAATGCAGAGCAGAGGACAGCTTGACTCTGACAGGATGAAACCATCTCACGGGCAAAGGATGCCCTGAAGCGAAACGAAGAAGGGATGATACAAGAGCATCAGACTGGGCCTCTTCTTTAAGTCAAGAAGATGCAGGGTGGAGAATGTAGTGTTTCCAGGGACTGTCATCATTATCCTATTAATACATTAGGAAAATTCCCACGGGTACACAATTAGTAGATGGAGCCACCATGTCTAAAGGCTGTCTGGCTCCATCCTGTGCCCTGAGTTCTGAAATGCAAATGTAGTCCAAACTTCACCAGAGCCTCCAGCAGAGCAGCAAATATCTTTCTAAGCTGTTGTCATAGAAGCCAAACATACACTAATAACACTGCTCGGGACGGTCCTGTGCCCATCAGGTTATAGTTGGTGTTTTAAGTCTTTGAGGTTTGGCTCCTTCTGAGGTGTGTGCTACAGGGTTTTAACACAGAAAAGGTACTTTCCCTTTTTGTCCCAGAAATACATTTTATGCTTAGAGAGGCGATGAAATGTTCCTGCACACCCTGTCCCCTCTCCCTCACTGGCGTATTCGTCTGTTTGTGGCTGGCCATCAGCCGCCATAATTCACTTCATCTTCTATGAACGTCTTGCCACACAGCTATCTGTGCATTCATTTGTTTGGCAGTCTATCACATTTAAAGGGATTCTTAAATGATTAGTTATGTAAATGTTTGGGAGGCAGTTTAAGGGAAACATTACTGGGACTTGTGAAGGTACAAGTGACAGTCACTTCACCTCTTAACGGCTGGTCGGCAGGCAGGCAGGCTGCGGCTTGTGTGAGAGGTTCCTAAGGTTCCTCTGTCTTGAGTATCTGGAAGCTTCCTCATATGTCCTTCCCTCTATTCACCCTGAGAAGATCTTGGGCAAATAGAAAGATGAAGAACTGGTATATTGATAACCCAGGGTGTCTAGTTATTGTCCAATGTGACTGGCTTCACACTAGACTTGACATATTCATCCTTATGGGTGGAATTGATGTAAATGACTCCACTCCCTTTGAAGATACTGCAGAACTCCTACTTAAAAAAAAAATTTCCTTTAAAAAAAAATATGTGTACATATGTGTCTGTGTAAGCATCTGCTATGTGTACTTAGGCGCCCGTGGTGATCAGAGGAGGCTGTTTTAGCCCGCGGACATGGAGTTACAGAATTTGTGAGCCATCGATGTATGACATGAACCACATGCAGACTGGCCACTGTTGCTTGACAAAGTTCCAGCATGTTGACATCATAGATCACATGATCATCTTTTATAATTTCACTGTGTATTATGGGAGCCCCTGTACGCTTTTTCCCCTTTGGGGGATTTTGTATGGGCTTTGGTAGAAGATGTCTCTCTAAATAAAGTTATTCTTTGAAAAAAAATCTCTGCCACCATGGAACGATAGATCATGACAACTCTGCCTACTCCTACATGAGAATCACCTTTGTGCCCCCCTATTTGCGCCAAAGACAGAGAAGGTAAAGATTTATTAACTGAAAGACGGTTCCAGAAACCCTTAGGCACTTGTACCTTGTCCTAAGGATAAAAGCACACAGCAGAGAGAAACACAGGGCCCAGACTCAGAGTCTGAGGCCTTGGCAGTTGACGGCAGGAGTTCAGTTTATAAGTACAGAGTAGTGCCCACAATTGGTTCCCTGGGTACGCGACTTACAGGATGAGTGGCAAGCTCTCAGATGAATCATGAAGAGCAAATTCTGCTAAGAAGTTAGACTGGCTTGACCCCCCTCTGCCATATACAGGAGCATGCATTGTAGGAATTTGGATACTATGGTATATTGAAAAAATATAAGAGATCAGGACTGGGAGCATATGAGGAGAATAGGTTCATAATATAAGACTAAGGTACAAAGGAACCCAATTAGGAAACAGCTCAACACGTGTACTACATGGTGCAAACATGGAGGAATGAAAATTGCTCCTATGAGTTTGTTTCTCAAGACTTAGTGGCTGGCACCTCCTGACCACAGAGGCTGAGAGCCTGCAGGAGGAGATGTACTGGGACACCTCCTGACCACAGAGGCTGGGAGCCTGCAGGAGGAGATGTACTGGGGCACCTCCTGACCACAGAGGCTGGGAGCCTGCAGGAGGAGATGTACAGAGGCACCTCCTGACCACAGAGGCTGGGGGCCTGCAGGAGGAGATGTACAGGGGCACCTAGCGGAGTTGTTGAACCATGGAGAACAATAGAGACTCAGATGCTTGCTAAAGTGACTCTTTTGTTTTTAAGAAAAACACTGTAACAAAGTTGATTATCTCTTTCATTCTGGATGCTGAAAAACAGGGCTAAATTGGTTAAAAACAACCTGTGAAAAAGAAGGTGTATTTCTTGGAATCGCTAAGTCCACTTTCCACATTGTCTGCAATTAAGCTACTATGCAAATACAGAGTATAAAAGTTGTAGCCTTTTGGTTTTTTTCTTTTTCAATAGCCCACAGGAGCGATCCTGATTTCCCTCAGCTTGTGTCCATCTCTTTCCCTCACTGACTCCACACCTCCTCTTTAGGGCCTGTGCCCCACTGGGGCTGGACTTTGGCACACGTGGATACTTGAAGCCAAACTTTAGTCTTCTGAAGAGACACAAGGAACTGCTCGCTAAGCCACATCTTGGCCTTCATTTCCGTTTTTAAAAAGAACACTGTAGTCTGAAACGTTAGCTTTCAGGTGGGTAGAAGAGGAGGAGACACTGCGGACCTGGTGCCCTGCCAATGTCTCTGAGTGATATCTGTGCTTAGAAAGAACCATGGCACCTGGCCATGGCATCCTTAGAAATACTCTAGAAGCCGCGCTGAAATGGTGCTAGAGGTGAGGAGGGAGTTTGGAGGAAGCTCACCAGACCATCTAGGCTTTTGTATATATGACAATGAATTGCACAGGCACACATGGTGGAACAGGGAGGGTTTATCAAGAAAGAGTGATTCTAGGCAAGAAAGTAGGTCAGGGCTGTGAGAAAAGCTTAGGAGGCTGTGGGCTCAGGTATGGCTTGGTTGGTTTCTTGGCTATTTTTTTTTCCCCTGCTATGATGAGACTTTATGACCAAGAAACTTATAGAAGAAAGAGTTATTTGGGACTTATGGTTTTGGAGGGTGACTGTGACTATTATGGCAGGGACCAGGGCATCATGAGGGTACCCCGAGAGACAGAGAACTTTTCCTTCAGAATCTGGAAAGTAGTTATGTTAAGAGACATGCTTTTCCTTCACTCTCTGCTCCACACTTTGTCTCTGTATCTCCTCCCATGGGTATCTTGTTCCCCCTTATAAGAAGGACTGAAGTAGAGGGGATGGGGGGTTTTGTAGGGGAAACCAGGAAAGGGGATAACATTTGAAATGTAAATAAAGAAAATATTTAGAGAAAGAGAGAGAGAGAGAGAGAGAGAGAGAGAGAGAGATGCTTAAAACAGGAGAGCAAGAGAGACAGCTGCCATATTCAGGGAGGCTGGAAGGAGAGAGATGCCTCAGAGAAATCTGAGGAAAAAGGATGATTTGTGACATTTTTAGGTTTTCAGGGGTGATAGGAAGTTTCACAGAACAAGATTTAGTTTGTCATAGCTAATGTGCCAAGAGGCAGGCTGCAGTTAGGGCTTACCTTACAGTAGTGAGGAGAAAGACCTCAAGCCCACGGGTGAAGTGGTTTCTTAACTCCCTGTTAGAAGGGATGGGCTAGGTGGAGAAATAGAACACTAGCTGGAGGAGGGTGATAACCTGATTTGTAGGAGAGGTAGAGAGGAAGCTAGAGGGTCTGGAGTGTGGCATAAAGACACTCAGTACTGAGAAAGAAGAGTGAAGAGTCCCAGTCTGTAGTCACTGAGTTTCTAACTTGTCTCTCTGTGTCTCGGTTTGTATCTGTCGGCCTCTGTCTGTCTGTCTGTCCCCATCTGTTTGTCTGTGTCTGTCTGTCCCCATCTGTTTGTCTGTGTCTGTCTGTCTCCTTCTGTCTGTCTGTTTGTTTGCCTGTCTGTCTCTCTCTGTGCATGTGTGTGTGTGTTTGCTACATGCATGCATGCTTACGTGAATAGAGTTTTCATGCCCATGCATGTATGTGCGGACGTGGGGGGTTGGCATCAGCTGTTTTCTATTGCTTTTACTTTATTAATTGAGGCAGGGAGTCTCACTGAATTTTGGGTTTATGGATCCATCTAGACGGGCTTGTAAATATTTAATCATCAGTCGTGGGTTTCTACACTGCCTTAGATCGTTCAGTTCCCAAATCAAACACACAAAACCTTTAAATTTATAATAAGCCTTTAAAGTACTAGAGCTGGCCAGATATCGATCCTCTATGTTATTATGTCTACCTCCCTGCCGATAACCCTGAGATATGACTTGCCATGTCCCACCTGGTCCAATCTTACTTGGACTGGCCAATTCTCATGATCCCTTACCCGGTGGCATCTTTTCCCCTCTCCACTCTCCTCTGTCTTCACCCCTTGTGGTCCTCCTCAGACCCTACACCCAGGAACTGAATCTCCAGCTACCTCTCTTCTGCCCAGCTACAAGCTGTAGGCTTCTTTATTCAACCAATAGTTTTAAATTAAGCAACGAGGTTTGCACAACAGAAGCTGGTCAGTGTGAGAATTCACTTGTAGGCCTTAACCTTCGGGTACAGAATTTAGCAGTACAATATATAGCAACAGACCAAACCTCAACATAGGTTGGTCAGTGTACTCTTGGATCCATTTGCCTCTGCCATCAAGTGCTTAGTTTAGTGGTGCATACCACCATGCCTGACTTCTTTATGCAAGTGCGGGCACTGAACTAAAGATCCCAAGTTTGTGCACCAAGTCCTTTACCAACTGTGGTAGTTTGAAGGAGAATGGCTCCCATAGGCTTCTTTTTCTGAAAGCTTGTTCCCCATAGGGGAACTATTTGGGAAGGATAAAAAGGCATGGCCTTGTTGGAGGAAGTGTGTCCTTGGAGTTTACTTTGAGCTTTAAAATGTCCATACCATTTTAAGTTAGCTAATTTTCTTTCCTCTCCTCTCCTCTCCTCTCCCCTCCCCTCCCTTCCCCCCTTCCCTCCCCTCCCCTCCCCTCCTCTCCTCTCCTCTCCTCTTCTCTTCTCATCTTCTCTCTCTCTTTCTCACTCTCTTGCTCTCTCTTCCTCTCTCCCCCTCTCTCTCTTGTTCTCGTTCTTTTCCTCTCTTTCTCTCTCTCTCTCATTCTCTTCTCTTTCTCTCTCTCTCTGGCTTATGCTTGTGGATCAGGATGAAAGCTCTCAGCTTCTGTTTCATCACTACACCTGCCTTCCTGCTGCCATGTTCCCCCTTAGCATGAAATTCCTGGCAGGGGTGAGGGGGTTGAGGTATAGAACACACCTTGCAAGAGACTATCCAGTCCGGCATAGTCCCACCCTCTATCGCAGCATAACCTCCATGTCAGCACTAAAAGATGGACCTGAGAGTCACTGGAATTCTTTCTTCCTCTTTCCACCATGGCCACCATGAGGAAACCTCTCTGTGACGCTGCTTTTCACTCTTAATTTTTCTTCTAAGACCAGTGGCTGAACCGGGGGTGTTAGGGCTGACAGGGTCCCTGGACGGGGGAGAGTCCTCCAGGACTAAAGAGACAGAAGACGCTTGCAGTGGCTAAGTCCTGGAGAAAAGGTTTTCTTTCACAGTCTTTTTCAAGCTGGGTACACCGAGGCTGCAGACGGCTCTGGGGGCTGCGGATAAGAGTCCAGCTGACAGACTGTGTCTCCCCCCTTTCAGGATTCAGCATTCATCCTGATCCTCACGTCTGTCTCTGAGACACATGGTTGGCAAGAAGCCATCCCTCCTGTGGGTTTACAGCCCTTCTCTTTCCCTGGTAGCTGGGGAATAAACTCAGGGACATACTTAATTCCAGCCCCTCTTTGTGTGTGTAGACCAGGTCGCATGGTGTGGAGCATCCCTGGCCTGAACACCTGTGAGAGCTGGAAACTTCTTTTGTTCTCAGGAATTGGTGGCTCTTCCCTGCAGACACATGTACATGGCTGTTGTCCCTTCTGACACAACTCCTCTGGGGGCCTTGAAGATTTGCCCTTTCCCTTCATCACACACAATGCTCCCTGTGTGGGGATGCTCATTCCCCTAGTAAAGCTCCTGTCCAGGTTCTTTAGGAAAAGCTCTCCCTCTTCCCAAGGCCCCATTATGCTGCTTCTGGAGTGGCTCCCCATTTCTCCTGAAATCTTGTTTAGGGCACGTGTGATACAGGCGTGTATTCATTCATCTTTATCTTCATGTGTTGGGGAGGGGGCGGGAGGGGTGTGGTGCCCATGTGTGTGAGTATGTGCCTGGTACCTTTCTGGCTCTTCCTTTAGTTATTGAGGTGAGGCAAGGCCTCTTGCTGAGCTTAGAATCTGCCCATTCAGCTGGTGGAGCTAGCCAGCTTGTTTGGGGAATCCTTGCCTCTGAAGCCCAGCATGGCCACATTTGCCCAGCATGTACAGATCTGAACTCAGTACCTCGCATTGTGTGACACGAGCTTGACCCATTAAGCCAATGCCCCAGTTTCCTTCTAAATTTTATTTTTATTTATATGTTTTTCTCCAAAATCTTTATTTTTCCCATCTGTTTTTAGCCTTTGAGTCCTTCACTCTCTCTTTTTCTTCCTCTATCTCCTCCAGTTTTCCTTTACTTCCGAACAACCAGACTCCTACACCCTCACACAACATTTGTAGAATAGAAGACAGCCCTAATTTTAAAAATATGATCTACTCCTTACCATATCTTTAAAACACAATCCCAGGGTTTAATTTTAGTCTACATGCAAATTCTGTAGCATTCTGTCCAATTTTTCATATCATGATTCATTCACAGACACACTTGAGGAACTGCCCAAGTCTTGTTATACCAGGAGCCACCCAGAGGAAGACTCAGCACCCTGAACTCCATGAAGGCCACAGGAACGGTGTCGACAGTGAGCTGTCTCCTAGAGGAAGCATCAGTTAGATATGAGAATCCCAGGCCCATTGTTCCAAGCTGACTTCCCACTTACAACCATGTTGTACTGTTATTGCTACAGGCGGATCTGAAATGGCTCTGCCTTCTTTTATTTCTGATTCGTGCTGCACTCAGCCCAGAGGACCAGTTACTGGCACTTCCCACATCTTCATACTTCCCCCGCAAAGCAAAAAGAACATCAGTGCCCAGCAAGTTGAGAAACACAAAGGAGAATCTACACACACACACACACACACACACACACACACACACACACACACACAAACACACACCTCGCTTTCTAGGTGAATGTTGCTGGTTTCTGCTCAGATGACTAAGGAAATCTGTGGAAACTCTGTCTAGATTATCTCTCTTCATAGACTAAAATTTTTTTTTTTACCTAAAAGGGGCAGAAGAATCTTGTGTTTCTTTCTGGGTTTTAAAGATTTATCTAAAATCTTTTCGCTTTTTCACACAGTTCATAAGAACCTTGCCAAGTGAGCTGTCTCATGATCTCTTTACCCCTTACCACGTTTAACTAATTAGATCAGGAGATATACAAACCAAAATTTCTGCAACTTCAAAGTTGTTCCCACCCAGTTATACCAAACAGGGAGCTGCTTAGATTTCCCCTCTGTCCAGGAAAGCCTGTAAATTGTACATCTGCCCAGCGGAGGAGCTTTGGAATTTGGCATGTTGTTGCCAAAAACACAGCTCTCACCTCAAAGGGAATAAACAATGGTTTATTCTGGAACCCAAATTGAATTAATATGGCCTTGAAAAAAGACAAGTTGAGGTTACCCCTCTTCCAATATGGAAGTAGCTTCACAGAGCTTTAAAACAATATAACAAAGACAGCCAGAAATCAAGGCAATTTTAAAAATTCACTGATGGAGACATTAAATAGTTACACCAGGCAGAAGAATCTCAGCCAAAGACTCGGGATGCTATGGGATGGCATTCTTAGCCCCTAGTGGAGGATAGGTTTTATTAGGCTACACCTTCTAAAGGTTTCTATCTGTTCATCAGGATGTTAGGGGCTGAAATAGAGCTGAGCAAAGAATTGCTATTTAAGGGCAAAGATAGCTTGGAGAGAAACTGTGATTAGCCTGTGGGATCAGCAACATTCCAAACTCTCCATAGTCCGTGCGGTTTTTAGTCAGCGTACAGTCAAAGACAGCTTCTTTCCAGGAATCCTCATTTGCAGGCAGCACAGCGATGCTGCAGTCACAAAATGGTCCAGTAATTGCAGAACACAGCTTAGAAGGTTCTTACAAAGGCACTCCCTACAGGACTCAATGATGCCATTCTAACTATTTTCCAAGAGAGATGAAAATTTGCATCTACTCAGAAAGAGATGTATAGAAGTTTCCAGAGGCAGCATTCGCTGTGTGAAGGTTGGGGGACATTAGAAATGGCATTTGCTACTGCACAGACAAGAGCCTCTGGGGGGACAGTTCAGTCCATAGAAGCCCTGCTTTTTCAAGTGTGACAGAGAGAGAGAGAGAGAGAGAGAGAGAGAGAGAGAGAGAG
>NW_022196913.1:56777498-56780468 GCF_008632895.1 Mastomys coucha
AGAGAGAGAGAATAAAACAATTCCACTCAAAAGTTAAGAAGATAGGCTTACAGATATGCACAACTCCATAGGTGAATTTAGAGCTGACTGGGGAATGTTCTATAGGATTTTATTTACCTGACGTTGTACAAAAGGCAAAACCACAGGATTAGGAAAGTACAGTGGTGAGCATGGGCGGGTGCTGAGGAGACAGGCATAAGGAAAGCCTGTGTGTTCAAATGCATGCGTATACAACACTGTGGTGGTTTGTAAATGCTCAGCCCAGGGAGTGGCACTGTTAGAAGGTATGGCTGTGTTGGAGTAGGTGTGTCACTGTGAGTGTGGGCTTTGAAACCCTCATCCTAGCTGCCTGGAAGTCGGTATTCTGCTAGCAGCCTTCAGATGAAGATGTAGAACTCTCAGCTCCTCCTGCACCATGCCTGCCTGGATGCTGCCATTCTCCCGCCTTGATGATAATGGACTGAACCTCTGAACCTGTAAGCCAGCCCCAAATAAATGTTGTCCTATTAAGAGTTGCTTTGGTCATGGTGTCTGTTCACAGCAGTAAAACCCTAACTAAGACAAACATTCTTCTTGTTTTTGAAAAAGCCAAGGTGAACTGTGTAAAGCATTCGCAGAGTTGTCTCTCCCAAGCCCATGTCGAAGATGCCGACACCGCTGTGGCACACAGATGGCATTGGCTGGTGTAGGAAGGAAGCATGGTGGGCGTCAGCTTCCTGCCAAATACTCACATGCTGCCTACCAAGTGGGAGCTGAAGTAGGAGTGGAGAGAAAGGTGAGTGAGGAAATCAGCCTGTCGTGTTGCTTCTCTGCTCCATCTGGCAGACAATTCTTCTTTTTTTGCAAAACAAAATGTTATATTTTACACATCAGTTCTAACTATTTTTATTTGGATGCCTGGAGCATCTTTTATAAAAATCAACTCTGACGTAGAAAATAAAGGTGCTAGGGTTTACACTTCATGGAGAAATTAAAGCCCTAGGGATGTTTTAGTATGCTTACACCTTACTCTCTTTATGACTCACCCTGGTCTGAGCGTGTCAGCGCACGAGTGTTGGGTTTTTTGGGGGGTGGGGGAGTTGGGGATGTTATTGGTTTTCTGGTTTGTGCCTGTTTTTTTTTTTTTTTTGTTTGGGGTTTATTTTTTTCTAAAATCACTACTAACACGCATGCTTATACATACCAAAGGTATATTATTTACATTTTTTCTTTAAGCAAAAGAGTCCCTGATGTACAAGTGTCAGGACTGGGTGTGGTATGCATATTTTTAGCCCCACATAGGGCAGATAGAGACAGGAAGGTCCCCATAGCTTGTTGACCAGCCAGCCTGGTTGATCTGTAAGGGCTGTGTTCAGTGACAGACTCCAAAGGTAAGGTCAGAGTGACTGAGAAAGACACTTGATGCAGACATCTGCCCTCTCAGATAGATTATCTACTAGGTAGATATGGAGCAGATATATACCTATCAGGTGCATATCTATTAGACGATATATCTATCAGATATATGTCTATTAGATAATATAGATCTGTCACATATAGGTATCTGATGTGTGTGTGTGTGTGTATACACACACATATGTATGTATATGATAGATACCTATCAATAGATATTTATCAGATGAATCCTCTCATGGTCATATGGGTCTCTCTGCAAGAGCAGCAAGTGCTCTTAATGCTGACCCACCTCTTAAACAGCCCCAAAAGGCATTTGATAAGGTTTAGAATTCATCAGCATCTGCCTCTTTTTCCTTTAGAACTTGAAGTGTGCCACTTTCTTCTCCTCAGCCCTGGGATGATGCATAGGTTGGTGCTTCCAGAGAGGCAGCATGTCATCTGTTTCCTGTCTCATGGTGACCTTCCGGGGTCTTCCTTTGGTCTTAGCATTCAGATGTGCTGATGCCTGAGATTTCTGGGTTCTTTGAGCATAGCCACGTGCTTCCCTCAGCCTCTTGAACCATGTATTTGTGTATTTATAAATTTGGAGGGATGCGAGACTCCAGTTTTTAGGATATTTTTCAGGTTGTCTTCCCACTCTAAGTCTCCAATAACAAAATGTTAATTTTTTGTTATTGCTGTTGGGTTTTCTGTATGACTGTTACCAGTACCACGAGTATTTGCTACAACACATTTATTTCCCCCTCTTTATTCTCTCTGTTCCCTAAATGGCATGACTCACATTCATTGGTCTCCATGACCGTTGCTTCTTTCCTCTCCTCTCTCTACTTATAGTTATCAATGATAACTTACTGATCACATTTTTTTTCAATTGTAGGAGTTTCTTTTCTGTGTTCTTGTCTTTTCAGTTTTGACTTCCTTTTTTTAAAGTTTTATTGCAATATGATTAGAAAAGTTACATGATTTCAATTTATCTGAATTTGTTAACATTTAAAAACATATTTTAAGTAAATAGAATTAAATCACATTCTTGTTTTCCTTTTGAACCCCAACTCCTCCTAGAGACCCCTCTTTCAATACCTACAATATCTTTTTTATCATATTCTTTAAAATTTATAAAATATTATAACAATAAAAGTGAGTATTATAAAAGTTGTTTGACACAAAACAACAATCAATTTAATAATCTTATGTAAATGCTTGTCTACGGCAATACTGAAAATACAAACGTTTTTCTCATCATAAATTTTAAATAACTCCAAATGTATTAACTGTATATTTCAAAATAATACATCACTACTAATATTTTAATCTACTAATCACTACTACTAATCACTATTAATATTTTCTTAAATGAACATAAATATATAAAGTGTTTTTGTTCGTTTGTTTGTTTTGTATTTAGTAGAGCCTAAGATCTTGGCTCTTACTATGGTAAGTTGATACAAGAATTACAAACGTCAAGCAAAGCATTCAGTCTCACACTTTGTTGTTCTCTTACAAGCCTCTCCCAATTTAATTGTCTACATTACTTTTGGGTATATAAATACTTTTAAAATATATAAACTGTTCTGA
>NW_022196913.1:56781089-56793376 GCF_008632895.1 Mastomys coucha
CTTTTCTGGTCCAGTCTATTTGGAATTCTGTAGGCTTCTTGTATGTTCATAGGCATCTCTTTCTTTAGATTAAGGAAGTTTTCTTCTATACTTTTGTTGAAGATATTTACTGGCCCATTACCTTGGGAGTCTTCACTCTCTTCTATACCTATTATCCTTAGGTTTGGTCTTCTCATTGCATCCTGGATTTCCTGAATTTCCTGAATGTTCTGGGTTAGGAGCTTTTTGCTTTTTGCATTTTCTTTGACTGTTGTGTCAATGTTGTCAATGTTTTCTATGTTATCTTCAGCCCCTGAGATTCTCTCTTCTATCTCTTGTATTCTATTGGAGATGCTTGCATCTATGACTCCTGATTTCTTTCCTAGGTTTTCTATCTGCAGGGTTGTCTTCCTTTCTGATTTCTTTATTGTTTCTATTTCCATTTTTAGGTTCTGGATGGTTTTGCTCATTTCCTTCACCTGTTTGATTGTGTTTTCCTGTAGTTCTCTAAGGGATTCTTGTGTTTCCTCTTGAAGGGCTTCTAGCTGTTTACCTGTGTTCTCCTGTATTTCTTTGAGGGTGCTATTTATGTCATTCTTAAAGTCCTGTATCATCATCATGAGAAGTGATTTTAGATCTGAATCTTGCTTTTCTGGTGTGATGGTGTGTCCAGGACTTGCTATGGTGGGAATATTGGGTTCTGATAATGCCAAGGAACCTTGGTTTGTGTTGCTTATATTCTTATGCTTGCCGCGCATCATCTGGTTATCTCTAGTGCTACCTGCCCTTGCTAAATCTGACTGGAGCCTGTCCTTCCTGTGATCCTGGTTGTGTCAGAACTCCTCAGAGTCAAGCTGTCTCTGTGATCCTGTGATTCTGGGATCCTGTGACCCTAGCCTTGTTAGAGCACCTGGGAGTGGAGCTTTCTCTGGGTGTTGTGGGACTGACTGCAGAGCTTGCGCCCAAGCTCTGCTCAGGGCACCAGCCCAGACAGACCAGAAGAAACCTGAGTCACTGGGCTGGCAGAGTTCCTGTGTGCCTTGTCCTGCTGGTCCCAGTTACCAGTTTTGACTTCTTTCCTGACACTTTCTATGTTTATTTTTATTATTTACTCCCCTCATGAGAATTCATAATTAGTTAATGAGAAATGTCATGATTTAGAACAAAATACCCTCCTCGGAGAGCCCAAGTGTCTGAAACCTCTCATGGTTATATGTGCCAACTGTTTCTTACTTGGGCTGCATTCGCCCTGGTTCTATGTGTCTCAATGACTGTTGTCACACACAATCAAGCACTGTGTATTAATTGTCTTACAGAAGGCAATCCCACTGAAGCACCAGAGACAATGATGGCCAGAGAAGCCTCGTCTACTAATAGCAGCCTACAGCACTGTGACTAGGGAACCTCGAGACATTCACAGGGAAACTGTGAGTTTTTGCACCATTGAAACTTCCAGCTAGTGGCAGCACAGAACAGTGGCCTGGACCAGCAGGCTATTCTTCAGTGACTGGGTACTGAGGAAAAGGACCAGAGGATGAAAAAGTAAGGAAGAAGGCAAAGTTTGGGATCAGGAAGTTGTAGACAAGCTAATGGCACATGCGGGCAAGTTTATTAAGAAATGCAGCACCTTGTATACAGTTTGCAAGGGAAAAGGGGACCAGAGATGGGAGGAAGCCATGGGACACACAATAGGACAGAGCCATACTGTACATAGGAGACAGAGGGTATCTCAAGTGCATCACAGACTGAGCATGCAGTGGCCTTGGGACTGATCATCGTAGCCCTGTAAAGTAGACAGAGTTGAGTTCTCAGGATGGAGTCGTAGCTTTCCAAGGTTCTGTAACCAGGCTGTTATCAGCTATGCCAAGCATATTCTTGGTTTTAGACAAGGAAATATGTCCCATCTCCATACATCAGGGTCTCCGGAAAAACTATGGGTCAGCCTGGCTCCCAACAGAGCATCTGTCTGAGGCTGCCTCCTGGCTTCCTTTTTAAAAAGCAGCATCCGGACTGGAGAAATGATGCCATTGGTAAAATGCTTGTCTTGCAAGCACAACCCCAAAGTTCATAAAAAAGCAACAAACAAACAAACAAACGAACAAAAAACCCAGACATAGCGACTTAAAAGTCCCAAGTCTAGAGAGAAAGAGACAGGCAGATCCTTGAAGCTCACTGGCTCAGCTTAGCCTAGCCTACACAGTCATCAAGTCCCAAAGAAAAGGTAGAGAACCACAAAGGAGCAATACTCAAAGTTACAGTTATCCTTGGGCCTCCATGTGTGAGATCACACTCATGCACTTGCATCCATATAAGTGAACATGCACATGCAGAGAGAGAGAGAGAGAGAGAGAGAGAGAGAGAGAGAGAGAGAGAGGAAGAGAAAGAAGAAGAAGAAGAAGAAGAAGAAGAAGAAGAAGAAGAAGAAGAAGAAGAAGAAGAAGAAGAAGAAGAAGAAGAGGAAGAGGAGGGAGAAGAAGGAGGAGGAGGGGACAGAGAGGGGAGGAGAGGGAAAGGGATAGAGGAGGAAGGAGAAGGGAGGGGTGGGGAGGGGAGGGAGGGAGTCATACTACTATGACCTTATTGCAGTAAAGTGGCCTGGGAATGCACTGAGTCACCTGGAGGAGGCGGCTTACAATGCCCTGCCTCTGCAGAGTGAGGGATAGTATTGTTCCGTACAAATGGCCTCACCTTCCCCTCATCTGTGGAGTCAAGATTGGCCTTGTGCTGTGCTCCACACACCTGAGGAAGTTCTCCAGACCCACCCTGTACCAGGTGTGTTCACAGAATACTCTCCTGGCTTGCACAGGGTGCATTTCTGACCAAGGCTGTAGTACCCAGTTCCTGTTCTGTATGAGAAGTTACAGTATCCCCTGCAGAGCCATCTTGGAGATGCTGATTTCCATGTGAAGTTGCCCAGCGACATTTATGGCAGGATGTTGTTCTTGTGCTCTGCACTGCTGTTACATAATTGCCAGGGCTGATAGCCCATCATGCTGCCGGCCTTCTTCAGACTGTCTGAGTCACTATCTTTAGAATGCTTGTGTGGTGTCCGCAGGCTCCAGCATTTCCCTTAGAAGTATGGAGTAAATGTATGCAGATCAAGGAACAAGGAGAGCTAGAAAAAGTATCGTTACAGGAATAATACTGGAAAGTCATCTTACAATTTTTGCAAAGTATATCTCTGTGTGTATGTGTGTGTAAAACTTTCTGTATATATAAATGTATAAAATACATTATATATTATAAGTATATAACATGCATAAGGTATTTGTAACTGTTGAGGATAGCCCTGGTGCTATTTATATTTTGATGCCAATTCAGCTTCCCCAAGAGGAGCTACCTGGGATGAGGAGTGAATCACATACTCAGGACTTCATGTGACCCTTCTAATGGAAAAAGAAAGCAATCTCTGGGGGAGTAGGTGAGACTTCTGAGAGTGACAAGAGATGGAGGCTAAGATGGAGATGGTAGAGACCCTATTTCAGGTGGTGGATCTGTCTGGATCTGCTACTGGAGGATTTAACTTAGTATGGCTTATAATTAGGATGTTAATTGATGCACCCAGGGATTGAATTACCATTGATGACCATTGGCTCAGCTGGGTTCCAGACAGAAAGGTATGGCAGCAAAGCATGGGTTTGCAAGAAGTGCACTCCAAAGAGCTGTGGGAAGTTTGAAGTGTAGGGCTGGTGTGGTATCGACCAGCCAGTGGGAACTTAGCAAGCTGGGTGGAGAGATTTCAGAGCTGGGAGTCAGAGAGGCTTCATAATGTGAGAACAGGCCAGCTATGACTACAGTGCCTGCCTGCATAGTGTGGATGGAACTTTTTAAAATTCCCACTACATGTAACATTCCATATGTGACTATATGTATGTGTATATATATATATATATATATATATATATATATATGCATATACATATATATATGTGTGTGTGTGTGTGTGTGTGTGTGTGTGTGTGTGTGTGTGTGTACTTTGCCTGCAATCATTCCTGGTGCCCTCAGAAGTCAGAGATGGAGGTTGTGGGTTCCCTTGGGTTGTGAACCACTATACAGGTCCAAGAATTGAACCCATGCCCGCTACAAAGGCAAGAAGTGCTCTTGGCTACTAAGCCATCTCTCCAGACTGGAACTTTCATTATACATTTAAAAAAATTATAAAGAGGTATGCACTATTATATCTATATGGCACAATAAAGCCAAACTGTATCACATCAATTCAGAAACAAAGTGCAGTTCTTTCAGTAAGCATTTTTTTTTTTTTTTAATGAATACACTGTAGCTGTCTTCAGACACCCACCAGAAGAGGGCATTAGATCTCATTACAGATGGTTGTGAGCCACCATGTGGTTGCTGGGATTTGAACTCAGGACCTTCGGAAGAGCAGTCAGTGCCCTTAACCACTGAGCCATCTCTCCAGCCCTCTGCAAGCTTTCTAACCTGGTGTTCTGTGTTTTTCCTGAACTCACTGCTGCCTGGGAAGAGGTGTCCAAACACTGGCATCCAGCAGGAATGGCTTTCCATTGCAAAACCTATACTCTGATCATGTGTTGTATTTCAGCTCAGATATAAATTCTCCCAAACCTCCAATGACCATGACACAAATACGAATATGTCATACCAGAAGGCTGTTTTCAGTTAACTTCCTAGTTACTATAACAACATACTTGTCAACAACAGCTTAAGGAGATCAGGGCTCATTTTGGCTCACGGATAGTACAGTCCATCCTGGCAGGGAAGACCAGGCAGCAGGAGCTTAAGGCATCTGGTCACACTGTGTCCATGGTCAGGAAACAGAGAGAGATGAATATTGGTGCTAAGTTTGTCTTCTCCTCTTTATCCATCCTCACAACCCAGCCCATGGGATGCTGTCCCACATTTAGGGTGCGTCTCTGTACCTCAGCCCAATCGAGGAATTCTCTAACATACATGCCTAGAGGCTTATCTCTTCTATAATTCTAGAATCCAGTGGGTGAACTGGACAAGGTCCTAAAAGATGCTAGCCTTCAATACATCATTTAGATACGTCTTTTTTTCTCCTCAGCCAATATATCTGCCCATCAGCTTCCCTCATACCGCATCCATCCTTCTCCTGACTCTCCCTGACCAGTCTACAAATTCCATGAACCATCATCCATCTAGCCCCAGTTGCTAATATTCTGCCACCGATATCCCCAGTAGTTCATTGACAAGTGTCTCTCGTGGTTTCTCCTACCCGGGAAAGCAGATACACTTGAGCTCATGCTTCTCTTTATGAATGAAGTAATCGTATGCAGGGCTAGCACCCTAGCCCTAGCTCAGTCATTCCAGGGCCTGCTTTACAAGCATAAGAATCTTTGCTTGCATAAGCAGTTTAAAAATAAAAACAAAACAAAACAACAACAACAAAAAAAAAACCCATGCTTAAAAAGGAAAAAAAAGCAGGGCATGATGGGACTTGTAGTCTCAGTATTGGAAAGGCTGAGACAGGCTGATGTTTGGGGCTTGCTGGTCAACCAGCTTAGTGTATTTAGTGGTGAATATCCTGCTTCAAAAACAAGAGTCCCTGAGAAAGGACAGCTGAGTTGTCCTCTGACCTCCTTGCATGTGTAAACATTCATGCACTCATGCTCACAAGCACATGCGTGCACACTCACGTGCACAATTCCTTTTATTAATCTTCTAAAATGTTAGGAATTATTTTTTTAACCCTATTTCCATATGGGAATTTTAGTAAGTTAAACAAAACAACGTGAAGACGATTCTCACCTCCTAAAACAACTGTATAAAATCTCTTGATTGATTAAAGTCCTACCTACCCTTTAATATAATTTCTTAATTTGTCCAAATAATGATTTTCTAGTTTGGAAATTATTTTGAAGCAGCCTAAAGATCCAGGCTGGCCTTGAATTCCTGATCTCTTAGATCCGGTCTCCTCTGTGCTGGGGCTTTAGACATATAACACCAAACTCAGTTGCTTCATCATGTTCTTAGCTAGGTCAGATGTTCCGTTGTTGTTGCTTAGTCTAACCTCCCCATACATACTCATTTTCAAATTTGTTACTATGTTACAAATGTAACAATGTAACAAAGCAATGTAACAATGCAAACTATGTAACAGATTTGAAAATGAGGATGAAGAGAATCCTGTGTAGCTGATTATCTAGTCACAGAACTTCACTGTGTCTGTAAACCAGGGGAGCATTGTCCCTTCCTGCTCAGTATTTATCTTTATAGTTACCTTTCTTTCTATAAGATGCTTAAGGGTCTGTGTGTGGGAATACCCACGTGTGAGTGCAGGTGCTGGGGGTTGGCGGGAAGCCAGAAGAGGGCATCAGATGCTCTGCATCTGGAGTCACAGACAGATGTGAGTTGCCTGATGTGGGTGCTTGGAAGCCAGCTCCCAGCCTCTGGAAAAAGAGCAAAGTGCCCCCTCTAGTATATTTACTGCTTCTGAAGGTAATATGTCTGTTCATCTCGCCTGCTACAATGTGCTTCCTGAGGACCGAGAAAGACAGTAAGCGTCTCCAGTTCAAAGGCAAGAACATCACAAGCTGGGTTTTCAACACAATTGAATTTGTGAGTCAAACTTCAGTGTTTTAAAAATATTTCAGCCTCCAATGCTATGAAGCAATTGCTCTTTGCTTGTGATTTAGTTTGCTTCCCTAATGAACAAAAGTAGCCATCGAAGATTATGTGGGCAGAGTGAGGCAGAGCTTTCCTGCTCCGATCGGGAGCTGGCTGGGATCCCTTGATGTAAATACCTCAGTGCCTCTCAGTACTGCACTAAATGTCGCTTTCGCCAAACAAAATTTCCCTATGAAAGCACGAAATATTGAAAACTACACAATTGAATGAGTGAATTTGTGTAGACCAGTTATTGGGGAGAAACTAGATGAGATTAATTGTCTAATATAATTGTGTTACCACTATTACTAAATTCCCAGACCAGACAGATCACCAGACTCAACTCTGTTCCATTCCAAACCCTTAAGCCTTTCCTGCCCCTGTAAGTGACCCCTCACCCATATCCTGTAAGTTATTAAGCCCAACAAGTTCACCAAGTTGGCTTTGGTGTAATTATTACTTTGGTCTGTCATGAGTTCTCTACCAGGGCTAAGCAGATGTGCACGTCATGTGCCCAAGTCTCACATAGCACAGAGGGGTCCTTCCATCTCCACCTCCCTAAGAGTGTGATACAGATACATGCCTGGCTTTTCATGTGTGTTCTGTGGCTCTAACCTAGCTCCTCCAGCTTTTACGTCAAGGACTTTACCAACTGAGTAAACTTAGCCACTTCGATATCACCCCAGCACAGGAATCTGTGAGTCTAAAGAGGCAGGGTAACCTGGTACCTCTGTCTCTTCCTCCCAGACAGGATGTGCTGTGTCCTCCCCTCTGACTGGGATCACACTGCGGTCTGTACGCACAGCAGGGTTGCACTGTTTACCTTGGTTATCTACATATTTGTCAATTCAATATTTCTACAATGGGCTGCATATCCTCTGAGATCTCATGAGCCAGTGTTGCCTGGCAACAATGCTGCCCTGTGGGTCTGTCACTCCATGACGCATATCCAAGGACAAAGTCACTTGATGCTGCATTTCCAGACTGTGTCAGTAATACATGACTGCATATCATTGTTACTTGCTTCAGGTATTTACACGACCACAGAACTGTGTGAGTAAGGAAACCATATCAAAGTCCATAAACTATGGGGTGGAAATCTGACCCTCAGAGGACTTGGGTTTGGATCCCCAGAATCCACATAAAAGTTGGAAAGTTGTGGCAGCCACCTGCAATCACTCAGGAAGTAGAGACTGGGGCAGACTTGGGGGCAAACTGTCTCAATAAAGTGAACACAATCAAGGAAGACATTCTATACCAACCTGGGCTTCCAGATGAAGAAATACATGCCCATAGGTGCCCACATACTTACAAACACACATACAAGCAAACAGACATATACAACACATGCAAACACCCGACCTTCCAACATACAGGACAGAGGAAGAGACTTCTGGGAGGCACTTGCAAAAACGTCCATTTATGAATCTGCTTAAAGTGAATTCTCTAAATATTTTTACTACATTTATTTATTTATTTTGTAAGTGTGGGATGGGTGTGAGTGTCCACTCACAAGAGCATGAGTCTGGAAGTCAGAAGGCAACTTGTGGAAAATCTTTCCTTCTACCACACAGATCCCGGGGATTGCGTGGCAAGTGCCTTTATCAGCAGGCCCACGTCACATGCCATGCACAAGGTGGATATTGCAGACAGTTGACCTCCTCAAATTTAGAAAAGCACTGTACTCTTAAACCTTCAAACTCTCAGGATCGCAGACCTGATTTGGCCTGGCAGATCTCTGAAGATGTCACCACCTCAGGTTCAGGAACTGTGAACAGACAAGGGTTACTCAGCAAAAAGAGGAAGAACTCTTGGGGCAAATTTATTCTGAGGGACCCTGCACAAAGGGTGAGAGATTGGTCACCTCAAAAGAAACTTCTAGAAATAACAAAGATAGTACCTGAGTGGAAGATATACTAGGTGGAAAAAAAATGAGTGAACCTGGAAAGATAAAAGGTGAACATTATCCCCAAAGTAGCCTGGGACTGTAGTTCATTGGTAGAGGGCATGTCTAGAATGCACAAGGCCCCTTGATTCAACTATCGGCATCACAGAATGAATGAACGAACGAACAAACGAACAAATGAACAAATGAATGAATGAATGAAAAGAATCAAAATAGAATGCTGAAATTAAAAAATAAATAAATAAAACAAAGAACAACAGAACAGCAGAAATACTGCCCTGGTGCTGAGGGTCAGGGCCATCTGAGAGAGACCAGGAGTATCCAGGGAAATGTAACAAAGAGGACCCTTGGAGAAATGAAGGCAATCATTTCTTCTAAATGTGATGGAGGAAACTGTAAGCTTAGAGCCCCAAGTTGTACCAAAGCCCCCAGTTGGAGGCAGAAAGGAGAAATCTATGTCAGATGCCGTAGCAAAATGTTGCTAAAACCTGGCAAAAGGCGCAACATTGAACGCAACCAGGAAGAGGAGACATTGAACAGAGATAAATAGATTAAACCTTGACCCAGCTAGGATACTTAAAATCTCATCAGAAAAGAGAAAGAGGATGGTACCATTGCATGAGTGAGAGAAGGGGGAAAGGGGAGGGAGTCACCTGTGTGAAGAGCAGCAGGCACACCAGGTGTCCTCCATCATCACTCCCACCTTAGTCCCTGGAGATGGCCCCTCTCTGTACCCGGAGCTGACCTGGTGGTCAGCAGCTTCAGCAGTGGGCGCACCAGGTGTCCTCCGTCATCACTCCCACCTTAGTCCCTGGAGATGGCCCCTCTCTGTACCCGGAGCTGACCTGGTGGTCAGTAGCCTCAGCAACTGTTCAATCCCCTTCACAGGGCTGGAGTTACAGGCTTTTATATGAATGCTGGAGATTTGAACTCTGGCCCCCAAGCTTGTACAGCAAGTGCTCTCACCTCCTGAGCCATCTCCCTAGGCTCCATACAAGAGAAAAAGACAGGGGCTTGAAGATGGCTCAATAAGTAAAGCTCTTGGTGCCCAAGCATGGGGATATGAGTTTGATCCCCAGACCAATGTCAAGGAGCTGCGAGCCTAAGCCTAAGCCTGTGGACGCAGAGAAAAGATGATCCTGGGGTTCACTAGTTGGGCTGAATCAGCAAGCTCCAAGTTCAGGTTCCAAGAGAGACCCTGTCTTAAAAAACAAACAAACAAACAAATAAAAAACCACCATTGAAGAAGAAGACACCATTTGTCTCTGGCCTCCACATGCAAGGGCACACATACATGCATACATAGATAGATAGATGACAGATAGATAGATAGATAGATAGATAGATAGATAGATAGATAGATAGATGGATGGATGGATAGATAGACAGACAGACACATATAAACTGCACATATATACATATGGGCATGAGCACAATACACAAACATCTGAACAGACACAGGCACAATGGAAATCCAATCATCCGTAAGCTCTTCTTTAGAAAATAATTTTCAAAAGCAAAGGCAGGAAAAAGAAAGAAAGCAAACCACATTTGGAGAAGTCTGACATCTGAAGGCTTTTGTTGTCAGTGGACCTCTGGAAAGGAAATGCTCCAGGAAGCCATTTTGGCTTGCAAGTCAATGGTCATGGTCAGGATGAGGAGAACTTGAAAAGGAAAGTGGTGTGGTTAAACAGAATGGAGCTTCGCTTTTCATTTTAAATTCTATGCAGACGCTTGACAGCAAAGTGCCAGCTAGCTCGGCATGCATTGCAGGCTTCTAACACGGCCTCTCTGTGATGTGGGTTGACGGGTTGCAGTTTGCGTGTATAATGCCTGCCACTTCTCCATGCTGAGCTCCATAGCGCAGAGTAGCACATCTCGCCTGGATGAACATCACTGAGGGCTCTGGATCCCTCAGTTACAGGTGTTCTCAGGTGCAGAGCATGAGCCTCTGAGTTGAGGATGTGTGCCTCCACCTCGGGCCTGCAGATAAGACTCCTTCTACGTGAGGTTTAATGCCCTTCTCTAGGCCCAAAGGAGGACTCAGGCAAGGATGAGTCATGTCAAATGACAAACCTGACTTCTGAATAAACAATGAGCTTTGTTTTTATCTGGGTTGGCGTTCGGCTTCCCCACCTACTCTGCCCCCATATTGCCTCGGAGCTATGTCTCACCTGCGAGTCACTAACCCCACCTCTGTACTTCGGAAACATCAGCTAATTTCTCGTGAGCCCAGAGACTCACAGGCCTTTAGAAGAAACAGCTGTTCAAATGTGGCTTCTCAGCATTTGTGCTTCGATGCTTCTTCATTCCTAAGATTCTCTTTGCCTTGGCATCTTTCAGGGTTGCAGACCAGAATGGGATGGACACAGGGAGGTAAACAAGATGTGCACTACATTATGTGTGCACTAAGACACTTTGAAATCAGGGCTGGAGAGATGGCTCAGTGGTTAAGAGTGTGACCTCAATTAAGGCAGATGGCTCAGTGAGTAAAGGCACTTGCTGCCAGGCCTAAGGACCCGAGTTCCATTCCAAGACCACATGGCAGAAGGAAATAACCAATTCCTGCAAGCTCTCCTCTGACCTACACTTACATACAATAAGTAAATAAACAAATGGACATAAAAATTTAAAAAATAAAGTGTGTCCTCTTCTAGAAGATCTGAGTTTGATTCCCAGCACCTATACTGGTGGCTCACAATTGCCTATAACTCCAGTTCCAGGGGATCCAATGTCCTCTTCTGGCCATCTTGGGCATGTCACTTGTGTGCACAATTCATAGTCACACATATGTACACATAACTAAAAAATTGTTTAAAAAATTTGACCAGCAATGTGATTGATAATTTTGAAACTTGATGAATGGAGCCATTTGTTATGGCCACGTATTTGACTTCAGTTGTTCATTGATTATGGCCTTGATTTACTGAGTTGTTTTGATGAAACATGTATTTAACCTAATAACAGCTGGAGGAAGGGGATTTGAATGAGAGGTATGAGAGTCCCTTCTAATTACACCTCTGCACAGCTCTCAGAGTAACTGCTTTTACTAAACAACGGGGTTTCCTCTGACTCATCCACCACAGCTGCCCAGGAGCTACATAATACATATTTTATTGCTATTTTATTTATTGCCGGGGTTACAAATTTTACTACTGAGAGTATAATGTTACTTAAATTTTGTTCTTTCACTGCTTATATGCATACACATTTTTTAAAATAAGTACAATTAACAGAACAGGTATCTTTTTTAGAAACAAAATAAATACAAAATAAATATTGTATTTTTCCATCATTGGGCAATAATTATGAACTTCCTATTTGAAAGATATGGGCCTTCTCACAAGTTCAGGACAAGTGAATAAATTACTCTCTTTTTCATTTGTACAAAGATTTTGATATATTCATTTTTGGTTTTGGTTTCGTATTCTGGATTTCAGAAAGAAGTCAGATTAGGGGAGAAACAGAACTGTGTAGGTACCATCTGAAAGCTGGAAATGTGCCAGGCATTTTAGGGCTGCCTGCTTTTAAGTCTTCATAATTCATAACCGATGATTACCTGGAATGTACCTAGTTAGCCTTCCTTCTCTCATCTGTGAGTTGCTGGAAGCATGTAGCATAATAAGTACTGATGAGGTTTGGATAAAATAGCCCATGTGCACCTTCTAGAAGGTTCCAGACATATAGCAAGCACTTGCACTATTTCTACTGTAGCAACCTCCAGCTTGCATTTGTTGTGATGAGTGAATTGAAGTTCCCAGGTGAGGAGGAGGAGGGGGAGGAGGAGGAGGAGGAG
>NW_022196913.1:56793507-56794447 GCF_008632895.1 Mastomys coucha
AAGAAGAAGAAGAAGAAGAAGAAGAAGAAGAAGAAGAAGAAGAAGAAGAGGAAGAAGAAGAAGAAGGAAGAAGGAGAAGAAGAAGAAAATATGAGAGGGGAGGGAAAGGGAGATGAAGAAAAGAGGGAGAGGAAGGGGAGGGGAGGGTGAGGGGGAGAAATGGGGGAAGTGAGAAGGTGAGGGAGAAGGAGAGGGAAAGGGAGATGGGGAGGGAGAGGGATAAAGTGAGGGAGAAGGAGAGGGAAAGGGAGATAGGGAGGGAGAAAACCTGTTAAGGATTCCACAAAGCCAAATGAGTAAATTAGAGATTGTGGAGGGTGGAGAGTAAATGGTGCAATCCAGAGCCAAATTATCTTGGGCCATTCTTAGTTCCTTGACAGTCATTCCCTGCCCACATCATATGTGACTGTCAAAACCTTACAATGCATCTTTAGCAGATCTAGCATTCACTAATCCAAAAGCTGAGGATGCCTTCAGATAGCACCTGAAACCTGCAGCTCAGCGTCCCAACCCTGCTTTGCTGAAACTCATCTCTCTGTTCATTTGGAAATGTTGTGCCAGGAAACGTTCTTGAACCCCAAAAGACCAACCAAAGTCATTTAAACGTTCCACCTTCTGTCTGTGTGTTTGTGTGTGTGTCTCTGTGTGTGTGTGTCTGTGTCTGTGTGTGTCTGTGTGTATGTGTGTGTGTCTGTGTATGTCTCTCTGTGTGTGTTTGTGTCTGTGTATGTCTCTGTGTGTGTGTCTGTGTATTATGTCTCTGTGTGTGTGTGTCTGTGTATGTCTCTGTGTGTGTGTGTCTGTGTATGTCTCTGTGTGTGTGTGTCTGTGTATTATGTCTGTGTGTGTGTGTGTCTGTGTATTATGTCTCTGTGTGTGTGTGTGAGAGAGAGAGCGAGAGAGAGAGAGCGAGAGAGAGAGAGCGAGAGAGAGAGAGTGA
>NW_022196913.1:56794457-56806957 GCF_008632895.1 Mastomys coucha
AGAGAGAGAGAGAGAGAGCATGTACATGTGCGCTTGTTTCTCCAAGCAGCAGAGCCTACTGCACTCAATGCTTCGGGTTCAGGTAGCCAGCAGGGTTCCTATGCTGTCTTTGTGTTGCATGTTTTTACATTTGGCAGAATGTTTACCAATGAGCACTTCTCCTCTGGCTTCCTTCATTGTGAACAGGGGCTGGGAAGGTGAAACATTTAAATGACATTACCACTATGACTCACCAAAATCACTTGGCATTGGCCTGAATGGCAAACTGGTGGTGGTGTATTTTACTCTGGCTTGCCGGAAGGATTTCAGTGACTGCCTGTTCTTGTCACTGTTCATCCTTCCAACTGTGATGCTGAGGGGACAGAGACCCTTCCTTCCAACTGGAAGCCGACCTGGTGAGGGACAGAGGAACAGTTGTTACCCTGGCCTGCTGGAAGGCGCAAACCCTTAGACACTCTACTGTTTATTCGTGATGCTGATGTGGTTCTTTGATGGACCCTCCCACAGGGGATTTGTGTCACACAAGCGGGGCTGTGGTGGCATTTTTCTATCTGAGAATGTTCTCCCTTTATCTTAGGAGGATCTATCCTGGTCTTTAAACACCTTGTGTTTCCTAAGCTCTCTGTGCTTCTCATGCATGCAAAGGCGTTGTAAGAGCTCACTCATTCACCTTTCCAGGTGGCAGATGCTGTTGTCTGCGTCCTTCGAGCTGCTTTAACTTCTCTTAGGGTAGATAAAAAAGTGCTATTCTTAGCCCAGTGTTTCTTAAGTTGCCAAAAAGTTGTGTTTTTTCCCCCTCCCAACTCAGGTCTTTGGAAGCAAGACATTACACTTCTTGACAGTTAACTCCAGTCAGAAGATTTGGAAGCCCCTCCCACTGTGTTGTCTCAACACTCGGCCCCTGCTACAAGCAAGGAAATGATTAATTCTGCCTCGAGGCTCTTTCTTTCCCGAGAGGACTCTGTGTGTTCTCACCATGGTACTGCCAAGATTTCCTTGGCCAGTCATTCTTGACTCAGCTGGAGGATAGGATGTTGCCATCTCCCTGGCTGTGCTGGACAGCTCTTTAAAAGGCTTTGCGAAGCAAAGTGTGTAGCCAAGAGAGAGGCTACACAACTGATAAAACCAGCTTCGCGCTGGGCCCTCCACCTGGGCAAAAATTGGAGGAAAGAGACTATAACGCCACAGGAGGCAAATCGTGTGCCTTTCTCTCCAAAACAGGATAAGAAAATGGGCGATCACTTTTAATTCATGTGGGTGGAAACCCCAGAAAAACGAGTGAGCCCAACAGAGGCTCTATGTTTAAAATAATCTGTTATTTAAAGATATGCCAAACAACTAGGCTTATTCAGGGCTGTGTGGACAGATGGCACAGCAAAATCAACCTTTAAATTTTGCTTAAATATGGTGATTGAATATGTTTTTCAAAAAGGATGGTAGTAACAAACTTCCTCACATTAAAAAAAAAAAATCACTGCTAGTGGTTAAGTTGCAATTCCATGGGCACGTGTGTGCTAGTCTGTAGATGTATGTAGAGAACGTGTTTAGAGATTCTTAGCCTTTGGGGCTGTGAGCTGGCTCAACAGTCAAGAGCACTTGCAGCTCTTCCAGAGGATCTAGTTTAGGTTTCCAGCACTCCTGTTGGATGGCTCACTGTCATCTGCCACTCTAGATCCAGGCTCCAGAATGCTTTCTTCTTCTCTGAGGGCGACCACATGTATGCGAACTTACATGTACACATACGTCCATACATACACACACATATACACAGAATAAAATGAAATTATCACCCTGCATACTGTTGGTATTCTGTCTAAACTCCACCCCACAGTAACCTAGCAATTATAGCCAGGTATGCTCCTTCCCGCAGTTACCTGGCAACAGACAGCCCGGTAGGCCTGGCCTACTCTAAAAGGGGCTGCTGGCCCCTCCTCTCTTGCTTCCCTCCTGCTTCTCTCTTGCCCTCTTGTGCTCTTCCTTTCCCCCTCCCTTCCCCGCCCCCTTCCCCTTCTCTCCACGTGGTCATGGCCGGCCTCTACTTCTCTATTCTCTACCCCTATCAGCCTTTCTCTGCCTCTACTACCCTCTTAACTCCCCTCCCCACATCCTGAATAAACTCTATTCTATACTATACTGTCCTGTGGCTGGTCCCTCAGGAGGAAGGGATGCCTTGGCATGGGCCCACTGAGACACCCCTTTGCCCCGTACCTTACCATACCCCCATAGAACACATCTTTGTATCTCTTTATCTTTTTATAAACACACCACATACTGTTGCACAGAAGAAAGTCGAGTCCCTTACATGAAGGATGCTTTAACCAAACTTTATTGCAATGTGGAGCAAGGCTCCCAGGCAACCGGGGAGTGCTCTCATGTAAGTGATGTAGTTTAATATAATGTGCTGAAGTGTCACCAAAATTAGGCAAAGTGAAACAGTGCCAGCTGTCACTGTGATGCTTTTCGCTGTGGCATTCGTGTGATGCAGTCTCAGATTCAACAAGGATCCAGAGCAGTGCGGTGAGGTAGCTGAATTTGTTACATTTTATAAAATATCACTTTCATCTACAGAAAGCCATACACTTCCAATCTATCACCTTGCAAAGAATCGATCCACCAGAGAACAGGGCCGCCTGTAGTAGACCCATATCCTCACCAAGACTAAGTAGGAGAGCTTCAAGAGTCAGGATCCAAGGATTAAATGAGCCAGTCTTCTGCAAAATGCTTTGATCTTTCCAGCATCCTACAGCATCTTTTGACTTTTGTCACAGAGTAAGAGGCTGAGATGCCTGGCAGAGAGCCAGGAATCCAAGAAGTTGGAGGGGCTTAGATAATCACATAAGGCAGGCACATGAGTACTGGTTGTTGGGTCTGCCAAGGCAGATGGACAGAGAGGCTAAGGTCCCAGAGCTTGTCAGCATCGCTGTCCCTCAAGGCTGATGCCGACTTCCCTGTTGGATCATGACAAGGGCAGGGCAGGCAGGAAGGAGATGAAAGGTGAGGGAATAGTAGGTGGTTTCATTAGGAGGGCAGAGGCACAGAATTCAGATGAGAATCCTAGTAGTGCACAGTGCCTTTGGCTAGGTGTACAGGGGGCAACCATGCATTATCCCAGCTCATCGCACACACTCTTTCTTTTCAGGTTCATAAATTGCCTGGGTCTGTTTGAACTGCTCCATAAAGATGCCCTAGACTGGGTAAGCAACAGCAACCTGTAGCTCTCAGTTCTAGAGACAGTGGAGTCCAGAACCAAGTCAGCAGGAAACTGAGGTTATCTACCTGCCTCAGAGATGGCATTTGCTACTATCTTATCACGTCATGTGAGGTGAGCAAGGTTCTTAAGCTTCTTCTATGAGGACGTAGGCCCGTGGATGAGAAACCCTCACAACACCATTGGCTCCTGAAGCTCCATCCCCCTTAATATCACCGCATTGGGAATTAGGTGTCATTATGTGAACTTGGTGGACATAGACATCCAGACCATGGGATGCAGAGTAAATTCTGGGGTGGAGAGATCTTTAGCCCCACCATTTCCAGGTCTGCCCTTTCTGTAGTTCCTTTCATTGTGTGGATGTAACCAAACCAACTTTATTGTACCCTAGCTAGTTTACAATTGAGTAACACCGTATATCAAGAATCCATTTTTCTTGCCCATTTGTGATTTCAAAAGAAACCCTTATCTTACACCAAATGTAGGAATAAACAGGTTTATATTTCAGGACTTACAATTAATCCTGCAAGTTCACATCTGTGTATTTCAATAGATTCTAATTCACAAGACTTTGAAGGAGGTAAACCATTCATCAGCTCCTCCAACTCCTCCTGGGTCACCCCCACCTCCTATGAACATAACTTTATGGCTTTTCTTTCTTCTTTAAGCTCATCAGCTCAAGCTCCTCCTCAAAGCATTAAGCTGAAGACAAAGCCTTCAGCTCATGAGCTTTTGTGGGAGCTAAGGGTGTGTGTGTGTGGGGGGGTGCTACATCTGTCTCTTGAACTGTGAGGCAGCCTGAGCGGGAAACAGGTGGATGAGGCAGTGAGACTAATAAGGTTTCCAGTGTGACCTTTCCCTACGAGGCCCCTTACCCTGGATTCTCAGTAGAATCTGAATAATTTAGAATCTTTCTGCCTGAGGCAGTGACTTTCAAATGGTCTTATGGTCCATGACATCAGCTCCCTTTCTCCAGAAAAGTGAGTGGCATTCAGAGGTGTCCTTTGTGTAGTGACAGAGTGCAGGGTATCGTCTGATATGGACTTTGTAAGCTTAGGACCAGCACTGACTCTTTAGATATCTCATCCTATGAGGTCAACGTGTATATCATTTTGACGTGTGTCGGTGTTGTGATCAGAGGGCTGTAAGACATGAAATTAGATGGCTCATTTTCAAAAGCAGATTTATAGGTAAACAGAAAAACGCCAGGCCCTGGTGGAGTTGGGTCGTCCAGCTGTTTCTCTCACCCAAACTCTGGTGAGCCAAGGTGAAAGTCTGGAATAGAAAATGGCTAACAGCCTAGACTGCTTGCAAGGCCATGCCTCAGGTAAGCATTAAAATAAGCAGCAAGTAAAACACAGTGTGGAGAAAAAGACAAATGCAAGCAGTGGAGGAAAAGAGAAGGTTGAGGACAAGCATGCCTGGGCTATTGGACTATGTAGTGTATACATGCAGATTACTTCTTCTAGTATAAAGTACACATGTACTCACACAGACCACAAAAGGGTCCCACTAGCTCCTCCCATCCTTATCTGCCCCACTTGCTCCCTTAGCAATACCATCAGCCTCCCCGATGGCTCTGAACTTTCGAGTGAGCCACACTGACCCAAGTTCCTTTGGGTCTCTAGCTGGCAGAGGGCATTTCCTGATGCTGCTCAGCTTCCATTGTTGTGCCCCTCCTCTCTGTCTATCCCAGATCTAACTCTCCCTTTCTTACTGGTTCTACCTCCAGAGGGTCCCCTGGTGGTGACACATCATTGGAAGCTATCTATCTCTTACATTCTCAGAGATTGGAACTTTGGCTGGACCTCACAGCTGAAGTTGCCACTATACCTTACTATCACTTAAGACGGTTCTCTTACTGTGTTCAACCTGTTTGATTAAGCTGCCTTTAAGAGAATATGTAACAACCAACCTTACTTGCCTTTGATTTTATAACCAAAGCGAACCCATGGCTGTAATCTTAAGCTACATTCTCTCCCATGCCCCTGACTCATGAGTAGAGCATGTGTGTATCTGAGTTATGCTAATCATTTACTAAAAACAGAAGAGGATGAAGGTGGCTTTGTACAACTCATGTCCACTATAACTGCGGAACACAACCTACAGCTGTTGTTTGATAAGCAGTGATGCTTATAATACAGTTGTTATATGGGACAGTTGGAGTCAGTGACTTAATCCTTCGTAAAACTGTTAAAGATTTCTGTATTCTTCGTTCCTTCCTTGTGTGATGTTGTCTTTATTATTCGATAAGAGAAAAGGCAAAGCCCTTTGCTAGGACAGACACAATACAAGGACAAACCAACATGCAGATAGGGACAGACAGATCCACCAGGCAGCACTCAGGCAGACACAGACTCTTACTCATAGATGGACAGACAGACAGGGGTTATGGATGACATTGGGAAATGAGGGGTCATGGGGGAATTGGGGGAATTCAGTTAGAGACAAGGAGGGTAATCAATACAGAAGAAGGAGTAAAGAGTAGTAAGAATGTCTGAAAAAGCCCTAAGGAACCATATTACCATCTACTTACTATTCTGGTGTCAAAAACCAGGGACTAACATTGAGATACTGCAAGGCAAGTTTTTATTTTTTTGTGGTCAGGCCAAGCTTACATTCTTTTTAGGCAGAAAAATGAAGCAGCATAGACCAGAAGCAAGAGGCCCCTTTTATAACATGCGAGCAAATGATGTTTAAAAATGGGTTTTTTTCAGTGATTTTTTTTTTTTTATGATCATGAGAAAGGTACATGATATGGGCTTATCGTCAGACAGTTAACATACCATGAAACATTTTACAGTCAATAAATTCTTTAGGACAACAGAAACAATTTACAAAATTTACAATGTGTAATTCACAAGAATATTGAGAAGGAACAAAACAAAAACAAAAACAAAAATAAGATGACCTTTAGCTAAGCACATGATCAAAGTCTAACATTGTTTAACTAAAAAAAAAGGGGGGGTGTCAGCCATTCTTTAACATTCCCTATTCCTGTTAGGGGATTCCTGAATCACTAGAAATTATCATCTCCAATAGTAATTAGCCTCAAGTGTTCATAATGGCTCCTCAGGATGTTAGCTTAATCGTCCTGAGTCTTTAATTTACAAATTTTATAACTGCATTCGGAAGACATGGACCACCAGTGAGAGCCAGTAAAATAAGTAATAAAGGACCAAGGACAGTGCTAGGAAGGGTAGTTAACCATGGCGACCAGGAAACTAGGGGCTCACAGCAATTTTGACTGTTTGAAGGTAACTTTTCTCTTTCCTTAATTCTTTAACTAGACTCAAAACTTTCTCTGACCATTCCCAAGTGATTGGCATAAAACCAAGAGTGTTCTCTGAGAGCCATGCAGATCCCCTGTTGCATGAAGAGGAGGTCAAGTCCCCTGTGGTCCTGTAATATGACTTCTGCCAAGGAGTCCTGAGAGGAAGTCAAACTCGCTTCTCAATCCTACTGGTCCTGCTATTCCCAATCCTACCACCAGGGGAGCCAGCACCAGAGCTGCTCTGTTTTGAGTGAGTCTAGGGTAAAAGTCCTCTAACTGTTCCAGAAGTCTTGGTAATGAGGGGATCTAATGACCATCAGCCTCATGGTACCCAGACAGGAATTACCAACTCGTTAAGGAATCACTGATGTAAGAGCCAACAGTAATTAACAGAAACAGAAGGGCTGAAGGCCCTGTTATGGATGACATCTCAGTTCCTACCTAGAAGCCTGAAACAGCAGGACATATCAACACCTGAGGTTGACCTTGGTTTCCTGCCCATGCTTACACACACAGATCCCTGCCATTCAGTGAAGGAATGGAGGTACGAAGTATGGGGGTACTCAGATCTGAGCCACCTATTCTTTCTGACCTGTGTAAATGTGCCTGCTAAGAGTAAATACCTTAAACTCTAACAGGCCCAGAGATCTTTGTATTCCCCCAGACCTTAGTACAGCTGACTCCATAATGGAAGTACCATTTAGTCCACAGAATAAAACTCAACATATAGACAGCATCTCTCAAAATGAAAGCGAAGACCTAATCCATCAAAGCTCCTACTCCTGGGAAAGTCACTAAATGAACTAACCAGAACTTCTGTAGTTCTGCTTCTGGCTATTCTTGTTAGTTGAAGTATGTCAATACAGAATGTGATTTGTGTGCCTAAAGCTCACCCAGACAAAGGCCCAGGACTACACTGGCATCCTAAACACCCAGTGTAGTTGTTTATCAGCTAATAAAGACTTTCTACTGGCTTAAACCTGTGTCCAAATGATCTGTGGTGGGTATCCCACAACAGAGCTTGGACTGAAATTCATACATTTGGTAGGGTTCCTAGCATACTGAAGTGTGCCTCTTTACTATGTTCTGTATGTGAACACCTCCTTTTCCCTCCCTTTGTTATTTTTCCCTTGATACAGTGAGGCTGAGTCACTTTCAACCCACCTTAAATAAACTCCAAGGATGTGTTTTCAGCCTTAGAAATACATGAATTAACTCAAAAATAGTAGTCATGAAAAAAAAATGGCCTTATTTGGTTCATCTTTTTTTAACATTTTTTTTTTCATGGCAAAGGAAAGCAAGAGAAATTATTTTTTTTTGCAAAGGAGATTGCTTCATGGAGTCTTTTTTAGAGATTTAAGAATTTCAGTGTTTTCAGTATCATAATTGTGGCTAAGATTTATCAAGTAATTACCACTAAGTCTGTTGATGTTTATTTAAGAGTGCTTGAGTTGCTAGAATCACTACTAATTTTCAATTTAAGTATATTTTGTGTGGATTGTTTTCTGGGGTAAAATATTGGCTGTTCTAGTTACTGTGGATGAATAGAATGGAAATGATATATTTTTAATCAGGCCTATGATGTATGAGCCACCTCCTGTTCATTACAACAGTCTGGAATGTAGTTAGTCTTATCCATGCCTGGCAGACAAGGAAACTGGGTTCGTAGTACATAATAGAGCTACCATATTTCATAGGCTGCAGAAGGACAGTGAGATCAAGCGCCACCCCTACCCCAAGTCCTTGCCATTTGTCTCTCTCAATCCCACCACTTCCTGTTGACTCTCAACCCAGTGTCTTTGATAGGGTTACACATTTCAGTCATGTCATGTGAAATAGCGCTTCATAGATGCCTTGTCTCCCAGTAAAGTGTAACCCTTTGGAGCTAAGGTCATGTTTAAATAGCCAACAGCCTTCAAATGTACAGGGCTAGAGAGATGGTTCTGTGGTTAGGAGTACTGGATGCTATTGCAGAGGACCCGAGTTAAGGTCCCAGCACGTACACTGTAGCTCACAATCATCCGTAACTTCAGTTCCAAGAGGTCCAATGCCTTTATCTGGCCTCTGAGGGCACCTGGCATGCATGCAATACTTTTCCATAAATGCAAGCACAATGCTCATACACATAAGAATAAATAAATCTTTAAAAATCCCATGGGTAGCAAATCCTGTACAGATTTAGAAACCCATGCCTAGACATATCCTACAGTCTTAAAGAAGCATAAATAAAGCTCCACCTCTGTAAGAAACACAGCTAGAGCTGGAGAGATGGATCAGCAGTTGTCAACTAGACTACATTTGGAATCAGCTGAAATTCGAGCAGCTGGACATATCTGTAAGTGATTCTCTTGATTGGATCCTTTGAGGTGGTAAAGACCCACTTTAAATCTGGGCCACACCTTCTGGTGGCAGCCTACATAAAATGACGTGGAGGGAGGAAGTGTCTGGTTTTTGCCTGCTTGCCCTTTCTCTCTCTTCCAAGTTCATTCAGCCTGGTACAAAAGCTTCCCTTCACTGATATTAGAATCTACTTCTTTCAGGTTCCAATGTAGACTAGAGACCAGCTGAGACATCCAGCTTTGTGAACCGAACAACTACTGGAGTTTCGACCTTTTGGTTGCAAGACAACCATTGGTAGACTAACTCAACCACAGACTGTAGGCTGTTGCAGGATATTAGACTATACCATGAACCCAAGATTGTGTTGCTTACTGGAAAACATTTGTTTCACGTGTGGTATGGCTTAGCCTTAGCATATACCTTTAATCCTTCTGGCTGGAAGACAGACCACACACCTTTAATCCCAAACAATGAAGGTAAATTTAGTTTGTAGAAGGAAACACCCATATTTGAAAGTCTAATTGAGTGGCAGACAAAGTGATGAACCAGAGAAAGATTTGACAGAATAGGATATGTCCAACTCTCATGAGGAGAGAGAGAGAGAGAGAGAGGGAGGGAGGGAGAGAGAGAGAGAGAGAGAGAGAGAGAGAGAGAGAGAGAGAGAGAGAGAGAGAGAGAGAGAGAGAGAGAGAATGAGCTGATTTGAGAGAGAACAGCAAGGAGGAGAGAGGCCACTTTTACTGGGAAAGTTGTACAGAGACAGGTTGTAGAGAGAGAACCTGCTAGACACAGATGAAGACAGAATGAGCCAGAGAATAAAGAGCCAGAAGATTAGAACAGATTGTGAAAGTTATGAGGCCAAGCAGAACAATTCAGTCAGAAGCCGAAAGAAGCCAGTTTGAATCAGTTAATGAGGAGAGGAGTTTTGAGCCAGAAAAGCTGAGCTGACCAGCCTGTCAGAGTTCACAAAGAGCTAGAAAGGGTAAACTTATTTAGCAGCAAGTCTCAGAGGCTGAGAACATTCTAGGCCCAGATAAGATTGTATGGAGGCTAGAAGTTTTCCAGGACTAGGCCTAGGTTAGCACTAGGATATGCTCTGTGCTATCCTAGTGCTAACCTATCTCATATATATGATATCTCACAAAATGCAATAATAAAAGAAAAATAGAAACACATTTCTAAACGGGAGGAGAGATGAAGTAATGCCGAGCAATCTCATCAAAGTTCACAGCTTTCCTGGCTTGGCTGTCTTACCCTTCGCACACACATGGTCCAAGGCATCTGTACGGGGACAAACACACAAGATGCCTCTGTAGCCTCTGAGGCTATGGCAGAAAACACTGCCAGCTTAGGAGTAGGGTAATTGAGGTGGAAGCTTAGACATCGTGTCTCAGGGTCAGTGCTCCTGAGCTTTAGGAGTCTTCAGATGGCCATCCGTAAGGCTCAAGGCAACTCAGTCTTCCCAGCAACCATGCTACAAGCTCTTTTGCTGCTCCCTCTTACTCCCACTGACCTTTGGCTCTAACCAGATGTCTGTTGTTTCAAGACTCCTCATTGGCTGGCCCTACCAGGAGATCTATTGTTTCAAGAGGCCTCATTGGCTGACCACTGGCCCTAACAGAAAGAGGTCTGTTGTTTCAAGAGGCCTCATTGGATGTTCCTGCGTTTCCTCCCTCTTCCTCTCTCATCATGGGTCTGAATTATTCAGACTCCTAATTGAGCGCTCAGGTAAATATATTTTCATCAGGTCTCTCAGTGACTTCCTCACTGGGTGCTCTCCCAGAGACTCTCCCTTCTCATCTCCTTCCTCTCCACTCCCAGTTCATATTTTGCCTGTCTCTCATTTATAGTCCGCTTCAGAGCATAAACTCCACAAACACAAACATTTTCATCCTCTCCTCTATTTTCTGCTTCATTTGCTTCCCGAAACAGCGATTGTCCTACAGCAGGGACCCAAAACACCGTTTGCTTTAAAAACTGAAATAGCAACTCCAAATATACCTTCTCTGGTAGCTTATACTTGGGTGTGTGTGTGTGTATGTGTGTATGTGTGTGTGTGGGTAGCTCACATGCTTGTGTTCATGTACACATGCTTGCATATGTTTGTAGAGGTCAGAGGACAGTCTTTACTGTTGGTCTAAGGGTGACAACCATTTCAATTTTTAGCATCTCTCATTAGCCAGGAGTTTCCGAAGAAGGTAGGCTGACTGCCCAGTGAGCTCCAGGGATCCCACTGCCTCCACCTCCCTCACATTAGGATTAAACACACATCCCTCCAAACCTTGCTTTTTATGTGTTGCGGGTACTGGGTACTGGGAATTAAACTCAGGACCTCATGCTTGCTAGAGAAGCAAGCACTTCGCTGGCTGAGCAAACTCCTCAGGCCCGGTTTCGAACACTTTATTTAACATATTTGGCTGGAGGAAACGTGGTGAGTGAACAGTGTGGGAGACAGTGTGATGGAGAAGAGAGAAAAAATGGGTTTTACAAAGTGAAATCTTCAGAGTAACTATAAGCAAGAAAAAAAATTTAAGAGACAAAGCTTTTACTTTTGTACATGGCATGGATGTGCTCATTTTAACGATGAAGCAAAACCCGTCTGTTCTGGGAAGATCTAGAGATCCACCTTTAAAGTTCCATCTTTGACAGTCCATAAAACTTCCACCTGGACACTCAGAGAACGAGTTCCAGAAGGCCAGGTGCTGAGGTCTAGCCAAGCTAGTCAGACTCAGGAGAAGGCTCCAAACTTGCTTTACTCACTTGCTGTTATCTGAACTACCACACTCCCTCCTGGAGTGCGCAGGGAGGGCCAGGGAAGCTCAAGACACTCACTTGAAATACAACTAGGGACATTCATTAACATTATAAGACATAGAACCCCCTTCCCGCCCCTCCCCCCACACCCCCCCGCACTCCCACCCCCACCCCCATTGACATAAGCACTGACCAGTGGCTAGGTGCAAGGAACACCTTCAGTGGCACTGCTTGTCATCCGCGCAGGGAACTGCGGAGATGCAGCATCCATGAATTGAATTGTCATCTTGCCGGGATGGGCCTTTTCCCTCACACAGACGCCTAAGTCACCCAAGTTCCAGCGAGTAACTCTCCCAAACCGTTGATTTACCCAGCTGGACCTGGGTGGAACTGTTTCTTTGGTCCATCTCCATCTGTGCTGGGCAGAAGCCACAGATAGCCCCTTTTGTGGGTCTGCAATATCCAGAACCCTTCTCATGCACGCATCAACCGGAGCGGACTCCTTCATTCATCAGAAGGATTCACATGCTAGAGAAGAAGTCCAGCAGTATGGAAAAGCTCTAGGCCCTGCTGGTTTCCTGGTAAGAGCCATTGGTCTTTAGAACCCTGAGAAACATTGAAACTGTCGGACTTTTTCTCTCCCCTGTGAGATGCTGAGTCCACCCCTGGCCTGCTGGGACCTCTGCTTCCTCATGCACAAACGTGATTGCACACACCTCAGAGAAGAGGCTGGAAAACTAAAGGATTCGCTCACTGAGAGCCAGACTTCCTGGGAAGAGGCTGTCTGAACAGGCTAAACGACTGATTGAAACCTCCATAATTTTGAGAGGTTGGGGTTATAATTTATCTTGTACCATCTTTGGCCCACTAAAAGGCCATTCCGTGTTCTTCCTCTGTGTCAGACCTAACAACCGGATACTAGCC
>NW_022196913.1:56809587-56826641 GCF_008632895.1 Mastomys coucha
TGTGTGTATGTGTGTGTGTGTGTGGGGGGGGTGTATGTGTGTGTGTGTATGTGTGTGTGTGTATGTGTATGTGTGTATGTGTGTGTGTGTGAGGGAGTATGTGTATTGTCGGCTCTCTGCCTCTTTCCTTTTCCTTTTTAATTAAATACCAGATAGACAGCAATAGAAGAGAAACCTTGTCACAGACAAAAATACTTATTCTATGACAAACAATACTTTCTGTAAAATCAGGGGGAAAAAAGGATGTTAACCAAGAGTGTTTTTAAAAATTGTCAATTCTAGCTTCTTAGTGTAGAATTCATAGGGCACTAAACAAAACCGGAAGCCAGGCCTGGTGGTATACAACTGTAACCTCAGCACTGACAATGCAGTGACAGAAGATCCCATGACTCTGACCAGCCTACCTGAATCAGCAGGTTGTAAAATACAGTTATAAACTGAACCTCCTGTAGAGAGAATCAGTAACTCCATATATGTATCCATACATGACAGGATTCTCCACAGGGCAGAACTTAGAGCCACTCAGGGGACATTGCGAGGTCACCATCACGTGTATATGCCCACGTTATACCAGTGCTAAGCATGAGGGTCCTGGCCTTGGCACAAGACCCCAACCACTGTGAAGAAGCAATGAGGACAATCCTGCTGTCCTTCGAGAGGGATGACTGAGCTTGTTTCCATAGCTGGGGCCTCAGAGAGTTTGGGATCCTGGGAAGAGCCGGCCCCTGGCAGTGCTGAAGGGATTATCTAGACATGCACTCCTTACTTTAGCCCCCAAACTGGGTTTAGCACTCCCTGTCAGCTGAGCTCTTAAGGTCACGTGGCTGGCTGGGGACGTCAGGCCCGCTTCACCTATACCAAGGCAAACGGCTTTGGTTAAGCCTATGGCAATAGCTTAAGATTTAGACTTCATGTTTATGCATCTGTTGTTTAAAGCAGGTCATGAGGTGAGAGGGTGTGCTACTTGGAAGCCTACAGGTGCCTATTGGATCCGTATCTGTAAAAGGACTAAGTCACTTTCTCTGTGACTAGACACCCAGAACACAGTCATAGGATCCTTCCTTGTAACTGGGTAGGAATAGCTCTTGCTTTTTTCCAGATTGTTTTTTGTGTTTCTGTTAGATGACAGCTGTGGGCCCAGTAGGAGCCCCACCATGCCCAGTGCTCAGGCATGGCATAGGCAGACTCAGCAGCTCGAAGCAGCTCACTCCCTGTCTAAGCCACCCTTCTACCCTCCTTCCAATGTTTTCCGGTCTTCAATGCATGGGAGGGAGATGGTCATGTGAGCACCTTCTGTGTCACGTGATCACATGATTGCAAAGCCAAATAATCTGTTACACTCATTCTTCTGACCACAAGCGCACCACCACATCTAACAGTCTACCCTGCAAGTGTTTTGTTAGCACGCTAGAAGGGCAGTCCTCTACTTAAGTAACACTTCCCATGGAGATCGATGGCATCTCATTGCAGTGAGAGAGATGGCTCATGACTTGGGTCAGCATTCTCACTCAGTGATGGACAGGAAGAATCAGATGTCAATAGTCGATTCTATTTCTGAGGTAAATAAGGAAGTGAATGCAAACTGAGTTTTATAAGCCAAGCAAGGGTATTCAATTATGATTTTTAGGAATTTTAGGCGGATGTCCCAACTAAAAAATTCGGGCTATCATAGATCACCAAGAAAAAGACCAAGACTTATGTTAACTAATGGAAAAAGTTAAACGTTGTTCACCCGTCAGAATGCAAGAATAGCGGGAAGAGGGAGAGAATAAATTGTTACCTATTGGGCCAGCAAGACCACTCAATAGGTAGACACCACACAAGCCTAGCAGCTTGAGTTCACTCCTTGAGTACAGTTAGAAGGTAGAATGGACTCTACAAGGCAGCCATATACACACATCATGCACACAGGCACACACAAAAAAAATAGCGCATAAATAGTTTAAGTTTAAAACTGATTATAATAAAGAAATAAGAAATAAATATAAAGTTATTTCACAAGAACTAGATTTCTGGAACCATCAGTCCCCTTTTTGTAGCTGGTTTTAGAGCACAGACCAAGGAAATTATATGCATGCATGGTTGCTATAGATATCATTGATATTCAGGCTTTTTTAGTAAGTCTGTGGCACTCACAGAGAAAGGTCTGAAGACTGCCCTGCACCATGGAAGATTTTTAATAAATGGAACCAAATCCTATTTCTCACTGCAGGTCCTAGGCTCCCACAGGAGCCAGCTTTGATCTTCCTTCCCCAGGTGCTGGCTTCCAGCATCAAGCTGTTTCTCCCAGTCACTGGAAAACTCAATATTAGTATAAATACGCTTAGACTTCCTCAATTTCAGAAACGCTGATGGCAGAATAAATGAAGAAAAGATCAAAGTTCCTGTGAAGGTATGAAAAGAAATTAAACATGGTCCACCATATCACACTTTGCTAGTAGGCAATAGGGTCGTCTTTGCTGTTCACCTGGATTTGGAATCACCTGGGAGACTGAGGCACACCTCTGCTGTTCCATCCTTCAAATCTATGAACTGATGGAGAAACCCACTCTGAATATAAGTAGTACCATTGCACAGGTTAGAATCTAGAAGGAGTAAAGGGGGCTGTACAGGAGACAGCTAGCCTATGGCTAATAGTCCATTTGTCTCTGCTTCCTGGTTGGACTGTCCTGATCTACCACACTCTCCGACTGAAAGCCTGGGGCCCAGCGACCATTGACTGAGCCCTCTAAAACTACACAAAAGAAACCCTTCCTTTCTTAGATCGTGTTTGCTGGGATTTACTTTTGCTAGAGTAACATTGGGAATAGAGGGACACGGGTGTAGCACAGTGCTTCTTTGTCCCGTGATGGAGGAAGCAGTGTAGCCTTCGGATGTTTCCTCCCAGTCTCTGGAAGTTACAAGTGTGGATGGATCTGAGCTCAGATGGCAGCACTGGGATTCTCTGGGGTTCTCTGGTGCTTGTGGCTCTTAACTCATGGGCAGTTACAGGAAATCTGATAGTTCGCTAAGTCTAGGAAAAATACAGACACTTGGAACTGTGTCAGACCTGGACCCTAGTCTGCAGTCGGGCACTCATGAGAGGATCTGTAGACTTTTTACAGGTCATTTATTTATGTACCTTTTCCATGCAGGCTCTGTCTCCTATGTGCAGCCAGCCAAGGATTCCAGGCTTCTGCTGCCATGGCTACATTGTTACAATAGTCCCAAGAACCTCCTTCTCCATTGATCTAACGCCCTGCCTCAGCTGTGGTGAGCAAGCATCTCAAATGTTCTCTGGGCAAGGCTTTGAAAGTAACCTTCCAGGGTCCTGTGTCAGAAACGTGTGCTCGACTTTTTCTGTCAATGGACTTTGGAGGAGGGATTAGGGGAGGGGTAATTTGAGCTAGATGAGGGTGATGGTCTCACCAAGGTGACATCTTTCAGCAGGGACCCTGATTGATCTATTCAAGTAGAGCCCAGCCCCCCACATCTCTCCTATCTTTCTCTTATTAACCTTTTATCCTCTCATCCCCCCTCTGCACTGATTTGTGGCTCTGAGCCCAGCTCCGCACTGAACACTTTCCCTGAAGAAAATCTGCCTTCCTCACTTCACTTCCTGTCCGCTACCACAATTTTTGAGCCCAATTTTAAATAAGCTGTATTTTATTGGGGTGCACCAGAGAGCTGGCCAGCGACTGCCTCCTAAGTTGGGCTAGAGAGAGCAGTGCTAAGCCTGTTTCTCAGGGTCCATTTAAGGAGAAAATCTTGAGTGGCTGCAAAGTAGACTTCCAGAAGACAATGAGGCAGTTAGGAAGTACAGAAAAATCTCACCCCCTGCCCCTCCAAAATAACCTCAACAGTCATCATCATACGTCACTGATTATGGAGGGTCATAGGTTAAGGCAGGTCAGGTTCTAGGAAACTCAGCTCTTACAGTAAGTGGAAATATTTTTAACAGTACAACAAAATGGCTCCTGTCTTCAAAGTGAAACCAGGCCCCGTCCTTGAACCTCAGTTTTTTTTTTAAAATTTATCAATAGAGAGTAATTACCGAATCATAAATGAGATTTTGTGTTATTTTTCTCTTAATTCTAATTCTATGGAAATTACCTTTCCAGATTTATTTATTTGCTTTCACTAATGCATTCCACATGTTTCCTGGGTGCCTTTTACGTTTTTCTACCCTACTGGAGAAAAATTAATGGAGCTCTCTGTCACCTGAACAGTGTCCCATAATTTATCATTTCCCCTGCGTGTGTTTACCAAACAAATTAAAGAGGAGGCCAGCACCCTCTTAGAATAAAGACTTCATAGAAACGCTTCAAGTCCTTGCCCCACTCTTCGCTTCTGAAGCAGTGTGAGCCTGTGGCAGCCGCCGGGCTTTGGTCGCGTCCTCCCCTGCCCTAATAGCAGTGCTTTTGTCTTCGTTTCTGATGTGAGAGAGATTTAAGGGCACTGCCATTTGGAATGAGAGACAGTACACGTTAGAAATCATGGAACAATCGTTGCAGAAACCAAGCTGGGCACTGAGGCTAAAAGGAAAACTTTTAGAAATTACAAGATTAAGTTTAGCCATTCCAACTGGGTTAGGAAAAGCAGGAGAAGGGTTCTTGAGTGTGACGGGGCCTTTATCTTCCTAGGTGAGCACAACTCAGAGGGCTAGAGCCCTGGACAACGGATGTCCACTAATGTCACCCTGTGACTGATCCGTTGTCTCTAGAAGCAGAGACATGGACTCCATAGACAGCCAGAAATGACTTTAAAAAAGAAAACCTTTTATTGGTTCTCTGTGTATTTCACATCATGCACTCCAATCCTACTCATTTCCCCTTCCCCTTGTACCTTCCCTTCACCCTTTCAAACTCTTCCTCAACAGAGAAAAAAAAAAATCTCAAAGTGGAAGCTGCAATGTGTCACACTGTGCCCCATAGTATACCATTTTGCCCATACTTCTTTGCTTACAATCATTGCAGTGAGTCCTTGGTCTGGTACATGACCTCTGTCTTCTGCTACTCTATCAATACTGGGATCTCTCTAGGACTCCTCTTGGATATCCTGTTTGCCCTGGGTCATGGTGATCCGGTAGTTTTGGATCTATAGGACCATGCATTCCAGCAGTTCATGGATGGGGTAGATGTTAGAGGTGGGCTGATTCAAAGCCATGGATCTGGACCTGAGAAATATCTGAGCTGGCTTTCCCCGTCTCACGTCCTCAGGGCTGGCTCACCTGCAACCCTCGCACCCAGGACCATCTCTATGGTACTACCCAGCTGAAGTGCAGGGCCCGCTCTCCTGAGTGATGCAGCAAGTGAGGAGCAGGACCAGCTCTCCTGCCCTCAGTAGGTGGCAAGGGGAGAGCACCTGTCCCTCATCCATGCTACTGCACAGCACACAAGTTGCTGAGCAGGCTCTCCCATGCTCACCCTTGGGGCTGGCTCACCCAGGCACCTGCCATCACCATCAGCTATACTGTGCTGCCTAGGTGAAATACAGGGTCTGCTCTCCTGCTCTGATGACCTCGAGGCCAGCTCTCCTGCCTGCCTAGGTGGCAAGGGGTGAGGTAGGGCGACATCTCAGTGCATGGTAGAGAAATGGCAGGGCCAGTTCTCCCTGGCTCATGCCCTGAGGGGCAGCTCATCCATGCCCCTCAGAATCAAGGTCAACTCTACTCTGCCGCCTAGACAAGGTGCACGGTCTGCTCTTCTGAGTGCTACAGCTGCTGAGGGGCAGGGCCAGCTCTCTTTCTCTCATGACCCCAGAGCCAGATCTCCAGCTGGCCATAAGTGATAAGGAGTGAGGCTGGAGGACGATATCTCTTCCTCATCCAAGCCACTGCACAGGAGATGAGTGGCAGGGCCAGCTCCCCCACGCTCATATCCTCAATGCAGGCCTCACTTGCAATTCAAAACTCCCACAATGTGCAGGGCTGTTCTCCCAAGTACTGCAGTTGCTAGGGTAGGGTCAGCTCTCCTGCTCTCACACCCCTGGGGCTAGCTCTCCCAAGACCCCCCCACCCCAACAGGTGGAGGCAGTTCTGAACAGCCCTCAGACATCATCATGTCCCTGGGAGACAGCCCAGATGCCTGGCCTTTGGTGGCCGATGTGACAGATCCAGATGTGACCCCAGGTGGCAGAACAGGCCAGGACCCCACCATGGTTCAGGGTGGCATCAGGGATCACTTACATCAGGCTGTTCATCATGACCCTTGAGTCTCCAGTTCTGCCTCTCTTCATTGTGCCCACATCCTTTGTTTCTCTTTCTCTTCCATTTCTCCACCACTTTCTTGCTTCTCTTAGTGGTGCCCAGGGTCTCTGAGCATCTGAGGTGGTCTCAGGAGTATTAGGCCCACTTATGCATTATGGCACTAGGCAGGGGTAATCTTGGGATCACTCCTTTCCCAGGCCTCACCAAATATCCCCATGGGAGGGTCTTCTGTCTCAACTCATTGCATCCCAGGGCTGGAATCCCATCCCTCCAAGGGTTCGAGTCCCAGGCATGGCTCTTCTAGTCTCTGGCTTGCCCCCTACCCTGCCCAGGCCTGTGCAGTGCTGGACTGGTGGTTGTCTCAGGCTTGCTTTTCACAGAGAATGCTAGGCTACTACTCATTCAGGTGTTCTGACCTGTGAATAGCCTCTCTTCTCTATGTCACCAACTGACACACAGGGACAGAAAAAAGACTTTTTAGAAAGGAATTTTAGTATCAAGTAAAGCTTAACAGGGAGTTTTATTGCAGAAAGCAAACAGAACTGTGTAGGAGGGTTCTGAGTGGTAGTTCCAAGGTATAGAAAGGCACATGCATGGTCTAAAGCAATCGTTCTCAACCTGTGGGACACAAGCCCTTGATATCAAAAGACCTTTCACAGCAGTCACCTAGGACTATCAGAAAACACAGATATTATGATTCATCACTGTAGCAAAATTAGATGAAGTAGCAATGAACATAATTTTATGGTTGGGGTCACCATAACGTGAGGAACTGTATTAAAGGGTTATAGCATTAGGACGGTTGAGAACCCATGATCTCAGGTGTCATTGGAGCCTGTAACATGCTAGCTAACAAGGCCCTGCCACTAACCATCTGTCTCTATGTTGATATTCTGCGCCCCGACCATGGTTAATCATATGGAGAAGGCTCTGTTTCCTTCTCTGAGGACACGTAGGGCAGCCGTGGAGTTTACAGGATATAACGACCAAGAAAATCTTGAAGGATTGTGCCCGGCCTGCTTTGGAACTATGAAGAGAGGGTCAGCACCCTGCCATCCCTTTGCCTTCTCAGGTCCCTCATGAAGTGTAAAGGCAAGAGATGCCAAGGGCCCTTGGCCTGTGATTCCCCCTGTAGTATTTTAGCAGCTGCCTGCCGCCCTCCTCAAATCCTGTCATACATAAATTACTGTCTGAAGGTTCAGGGACAAATGTTTTATTCAGAAGCATTGAATGGAATTTTGCTTTATAGCCCTCCAGATGAGTTGTATGTGCCTTGGAAGCAGACAGATAATAAATCAACCTTTGGGTCTTGGAAAAAAAAAAAAATCCATTCCAAGATGAGAGATGGGACTAGCACTCCCATGGGCGTGGCCCTTTCTGAATGCATTGAGTCCAATTCCTGGAGAATCTAAAGTCGTGAGGAGAATGTCAATGATGAGTACAACAGAATAACTAATCGGACTTGAGATTAGTGTTTGTGAGTTTAACAAAACTCACAGGCTAGTCTAGAGGGAGCTTAGAGCAGGCTGGCTCTCTCCATCCCACCCAGAACCCCTGTCTGCTTGTGTGAAGTGCTGTTTGTATCTGTGAGTTTGCAGAAATCCCAGGCAAAAATCAGTTATAAGTGAACCTTGGATTTAAAATGGACTATTTTCTTCCAACACAGTTTCTGAAAATACACCCACGGATTACTGACATCGAAGGCAAGAAATCACTCTCTTTAAAAGCAGGAAGGGAAAAAAAAAATCTTGCAGAGGGGAGCTTGTCAGAACCTTCTTCTGGAATGATTAATTCTTCTGATACCTGGTTTGTTCTTGTCTGGGTTCTTCCTCAAAGGCTTTCTAAAGTCGCTCCAGAGCTTTGTAGTGAAAGTTGCCATCCTCTCTCTAGACAGACCTTCCGATGGAGCTTTGCAAAATGTGCACAGTCATGCACATCCATATTCATTTGTGATCATGCATTCACATGCCTCTGTGTACTTCTTTCTTGGTGTATACGTGCAGTGGTACCTAGTAATATGCACCCGCAGTCCCGGGACTATGAAGATAAAGGCATGGGAATTAGAGTTCAAGGTCATCCTCTGGCTGTTGGTCATCAGTGGGTCACATAGTGAGTCCAAGGCTTTCTGATACACGCAATCCTGTTATAAAACAAACAAAAGCATTCACTTCCTTTGATTTTTAAAGATCAGCACTAACAGTAAACCTATGACAATTAGGAATGGTGGCACACAAAGTCACATTATGAGAAGGTCACAGGTCATTTTATTCCAACAGCTATACTGGCTCTGTCATCCTGCCTGGGTCCAGGTGGGCCTCACACATGTCTGCATGTCTTCAGGAGACTACACTGGCTTTTTCAGTCTTTAATGTCCAATGTGTTAAGTACATCGCAGTCATCACTAGAAAGGGGCTTTAGAGATGTTTTATGTCACCCCAGAGCCCTAAATCATGTTCATTAAATTTACTAAAACTCCCAGTTAATCAGGTCAATACTGAAATTCCCCAGTGATGGTGTTCAAACCCCCTTTCCTGCCCTGAATGATTAAGATGTAACCTGGTTCAGACTCTGTCATTTTCTTTTCTTTTTTATTTTATTTTATTTTATTAGATGTTTCCTTTATTTTCATTGCAAATTTTATCCCCTACAAAAACCCCCTATCCCATTCTCCCTCTCCCTGCTCACTAACCCACCTGCTCCCGCTTCACACATTCTGGCATTCTTGTACACTGGGGCATCAAGCCTTCATGAGACCAAGGGCCTCTCCTCTCACTGATGTTCCACAAGGCCATCCTCTGCTATATATGTGACTGGAGCCATCGGTCCCTCCATGTGTACTTTTTGGTTGGTGGTTTAGACCCTGGGAGCGCTGTGGGTACTGGTTGGTTCATATTGTTGTTCCTCCTATGGGGCTGCAAACCCTTCAGCTCCTTGGGTTCTTTCTCTAGTCCCTTCATTGGGAACCTTGTGCTCAGTCCAATGGATGGCTGTAAGCCTCCACTTCTGTACTAGTCAGGCACTGGCAGAGCCTCTCAGGAGTCAGCTATATCAGGCTCAGCCTCCTGTCAGTAAGCACTTGCTGGCATCCACAATAGTGTCTGGGTTGGGTAACTGTATATGGGATGGATCCCTAGGTGGGACAGTCACTGGATGGCCTTTCCTTTAGTTTCTCCCCCAAACTTTGTCTCTGTATTTCCTACCATGGGTATTTTGATCCTCTTCTAAGAAGGATCAACGTATCCACACTTTGCTAGTCCTTCTTCTTGAGTGAGCTTCATGTAGTCTGTGAATTGTATCTTGGGTATTCTGAATTTCTGAGCTAATATCCACTTATCAGTGAGTGCATGCCATGTGTGTTCTTTTGTGATTGGGTTACCTCATTCAGGATAGTATTTTCTAGTTCCATCCATTTGCCTAAGAACTTCATGAATTCATCATTTTTAATAGCTGAGTAGTACTCCATTGTGTAAATGTACCACATTTTCTGTATCCATTCCTCTGTTGAGGGACATCTGGGTTCTTTCCAGCTTCTGGCTATTATAAATAAGGCTGCTATGAACATGGTGGAGCATGTGTCCTTATTATATGTTGGAGCATCTTCTGGGTATTTGCCCAGAAGTGGTATAGCTGGGTCCCCAGGTAGTACTATGTCCAATTTTCTGAGGAACCCCCAAACTGATTTCCAGAGTGGCTATACCAGCTTGCAATTCCACCAGCAATGGAGGAGTATTCCTCTTTCTCCACATCCTCACTAGCATCTGCTGTCACCTGAGTTTTTGATCTTAGTCATTCTGACTGGTGTGAGATGGAATCTCAGAGTTGTTTTGATTTGCATTTTCCTGATGATTAAAGATGTTGAACATTTCTTTAGGTGCTTCTCAGCCATTTGGTATTCCTCAGTTGAGAATTTTTTGTTTAGCTCTGTACCCCATTTTTAATAGGGTTATTTGGTTCTCTGGAGTCTATCTTCTTGAGTTCTTTGTATATATTGGATATTAGCCCACTGTCAGATGTGGGATTGGTATAGATCTTTTCCAAATCTATTGTTTGCCTTTTGTCCTAGTGACAGTGTCCTTTGCCTTACAGAAGCTTTTATGAGGTCCCATTTGTTGATTCTTGATCTTACAGCACAAGCCATTGGTGTTCTGTTCAGGGAATTTTCCCCTGTGCCCATGTGCTGGAGGCTATTCCCCACTTTCTTTTCTATTAGTTTCAGTGTATCTGGTTTTGTGTGGAGGTCCTTGACCCACTTGGACTTGAGCTTTGTATAAGGAGATAAGAATGAATCGATTTGCATTCTTCTACATGCTAACCACCAATTGAACCAGCACCATTTGTTGTAAATGCTGTCTTTTTTCCACTGGATGGTTTTAGCTCCTTTGTCAAAGATCAAGTGACCATAGGTGTGTGAGTTCATTTCTGGGTCTTCAATTCTATTCCATTGATCTACCTGCCTTTCACTGTACCAATTCCACTGTCAAAGAAAGAATTTGACAAAATCCAACACCCCTTCATGATAAAAGTCTTGGAAAGATCAGGAATTCGCATCCCATACCTAAATATAGTAAAAGCAATATGCAGCAAACCAGTAGCAAACATGAAACTAAATGGAGAGAAACTTGAAGCAATCCCACTAAAATCAGGGACTAGACAAGGCTGCCCACTCTCCCTACCTTTTCAATGTTGTACTTGAAGTCCTAGCCAGAGCAATTAGACAACAAAAGCAGATCAAAGGAATACAAATTGGAAAGGAAGAAGTCAAAATATCACTATTTGCAGATGATATGATAGTATATTTAAGCGACCTAAAAAATTCTACCAGAGAACTCCTAAACCTGATAAACAACTTCAGCAAAGTGGCTGGATACAAAATTAACTCAAGCAAATCAATAGCCTTCCTCTACTCAAAGGATAAACAGGCTGAGCAAGAAGTTAGGGAAACAACACCTTTCACAATAGTCACAAATAAGATAAAATATCTTGGTGTGACTCTAAGCAAGTGAAAGATCTGTATGACAAGAAACAAATTTAAGATCTCAGAAAATGGAAAGATCTCATGTATTAGTAGGATTAATATAGTAAATATGGCCATCTTGCTGAAAGCAATCTACAGATTCAATGCAATCCCCATCAGAATTCCAAATCAATTCTTCATAGAGTTAGAAAGAGCAATTTCCAATGCATCTGGAATAACAAACTATTCTTGACAATAAAAGAACTTCTAGGGGAATCACCATCCCTGACCTCGAGCTGTACTACAGAGCAGACTCTGCCATTTTCTAATGTCAGAAGTTGCTTGTGAATCTTAGCAAGAGCTGGGTGAGTGGCCCAGAGGAAGTAATTATCTTCCCTTCTTCTCAATTGAGCATCTGTCTGCATGACATATGTTTATCACTTGTGCCACAGGACTCTCTGCTCCTCCCCCCTTGCTCACAGGACAGAACAACAAAATGGATCTCTAGAAATGAAGCTTGAAGCAGGAAAGAGAGACATTTTACATAAAAATAAAGTGGGACTAAATGAAGCTACTTCAGGAAGTCCAAGTTCATCCATGTGGATGGATGAACTACCTCCTAAAGTCCTGAGCAACATGCTAGGTTGTGTTGCCGAGACAAGCAGGGCTTCTCTTCTGATTTATGCTAAGGATGCACATGAAAGACTGAGAGAGATTTGGGGCTATGGAATCCATGGATCTCAGCTCCAGGACCACACATGACTCTAAGAGCAAGGTCATGGACGATCCATTTGAAAGTCATCTAGTATCTAGTAGTCAAGATGTACAAACAAAGATATTCCCAAGTCAACCATGAGGTTTATGTATTCCCTGAGGGTTAAATGGAAGGTATGATGGGAATGTGGGTAGACACATGCCCCATACTGAAGTTGTTGGATATTGCAGCTTTAGAGGCAGCAGCAGAGGGGTCTGTAACTCAGCTAGAATGCCGAGACTATACAACACATTGAACTTGGTTTGTCTCCATGTGAGATTCTATGAGCAAGCCATGGGAGGAATGGTTCATAGCCCCATAGTGAAGCCAGAGAGAAAATAAAGAGAGAAGCTTTGTGGCTGGCCAGTCCCTGGTGTTGTTGGCCAAGGGGCTCAGCAGGATTCTCCATTACATAGCACCAAAAGCCTTAGGTGGGTATATGGAGTATGTGACCCCTGGGGAAAGACCTTAGGCTCAACCCAGTTGTAATTAAAAGATTTGCTGGTTAACTGCTAGAAGGACAAACAGCCTTAGAGCCAAATCTCAGGCATACTGTGAAAGAGGGGAATGGGAAGGGTGGGAGTGGGGGTGGCACCACAAGAGGACCTTTAATATTTACAAAAGAAAGAAAAACTGGTCCGTTTTGCCAAGTGAAGGGTTAAGGCAACTTAAAAACAATCTTTGGGTGTTTGCATAAGCAAGTTATAGAAGCCAAAAAAGCAATTAGTCATATCATAACAAGTAGTCACAGCTCTACGTTTTTGGATGGGGGGCACCAAGTCAGGATTACTGGGAACTTACCTTCCAGGGATTGGAGTTTGAGACAAATTGCTATTGGGCACCAAGGTGGATGCCTGGCATAAAATGGAGTTTCTTTAGCTATCATATTCCTCACTGGCTCTAGTTTATGTGAGTCAAATCACTGATTTTCACTTATGTAGGGCTAAAAGTTGATGTTTTAACTAAGTCATTTATTCAGATCCCAGCCCCATTCTTGAGTAACTCTTTTTTTGTAACTCTGGGAGGGGGCGGGGTCTAACAGGTAATTGTAACCCTGAAGAAGCCAGGAGACTAGCATGAACTTTGATGTGCTAATCGCACCATAGAGAGTCATTTGTCCCTTTTGGCTGTGAAAGGGAAATGACTCCTTTGGCAGAGGGGAACCAGTTTCCTTTGGACACAACATTCCAGCTTTTTGTTCCTGATAAGGGACAAGAAGTCTCTTCCGGAACTGCTTCTTAGCTGAAATAGGACAATGTCCTTCACACTCAGGAGGGCTGGCATGGGAGGGGCCAGCTATATCTGGCTTGCCCCCCCCCCCCCCCCCCCCCCCCCCCCCCCCCCCCCCCCCCCCCCGCCCCGCGTTCTGCTGAACCACCTTTGGAGAAGTCTGGAATGCTGATCCAGAGATGGAGCTCACGCTGATAGGAACCTTCATCAGAAGCATTTGGTTTTACTTTGGCTTCAAGGCCAGGGCTCGCTGGGTTTGAAGGATCACCTGGGGCTGGTGCATTTGGAGCAGCTTGCAGTCTTTAGTTGATTAGAAGTCTGCGGGGGACAAATATAGACTAGGAACAGAAGGTAAAGTTAAGGAGCTTAGGGAAAAAAATCTTAATTCTATTGATTTAATTACTTTTTGGACCTTTATAACTTTCATTTGCATATCTTAAAGCATTTTTTCAGACTCTCATAGCTTATTTAAGCCTTTACTTTTACAATTTGCATCTATAAATGTGACATTACTTTCCTAAACTCTTTTAACTTACTTAAACTTTCACAATTTGCACCCCAAATAATTTCCTAGAACCCCTATACCCTTCAGAAACTCCAAATCTCTCCTTAGCCAGGCAAACAGTATGAGTCTATCATTTTTTTTTCAGGAGGAGACCTAGTAGGTCTAGAAAAAGCAAGGCCTGTCTTTTACATTTGAAATAGACTGAGCAGGCTGCTACAGCCATGGGGGAGGAGGAGCTGTGTGCTTGCTGCTGTTAAACTAATAAAGTTACAGTTAGCTGTCAACATCATCAGAGCTTTGAGGAGGATACATTGGAGCAGGAGGTATAATCCAAATGGCCTTTGTGTCAATTAAAATGACAGGGACATATCTAGTTATCCTAGCTTTTTCCATGGTGGTCTTGAGGACAGAGGTCATTGGTCTTTGGCAGTCACACAGGACATTGCCATATAGGGCAACATTAATCTTCAGATGCCAGACCCAGAAGATCTGAGAGATGAGTGTGTGTGTGTGTGTGTGTGTGTGTGTGTGTGTGTGTGTGTCTGTGTGTGTAAGAACCTGAGAGACTGGCCTACCTTGGGAGACAAAAAGTGGAGACAAAAGTTAATTCTCCCATGTCCTGTTTGCCTGTAGTTTGGGCATGTCCTGCCAGCAGGCAATAGAGCAATGGGGCATTTCTTTGCTCAGTGGTTAGTGTTATCACAATCTAGGGGGGAGTAATTTTTGGTGAAGGAGACCATAGGGCTGCCACTAGAAGCTGACAGCTTAGTCTATTATGGGAAACTTTTATGACATTAAATATGGCATTTAATATGGTATTATTCAGCAGAACACTCAGGGGTTTGAAATGCAACATTTAATTTATTGAGTATACTTGATTTAAACAAATTTTATTTGGTTTTAGCTATTTGCTTCAGGCCTAACCTTGAAAACATACACAGAAGCTAAATAAAGCTTGTCCCTGAAAATGGTTATATTTGTACTTCGCATGATTACAAGTACAGTTCTGATCATTGTAATGATCACATAGTTTGAACATTAAAAATGTTTGATCTTTTATAAGGTGACTGAACATTCATTTGCATGTCCTAATCATCGTTGATAGTTTATAACAAGTTAGCAGCTTTAATGAGGTTAGGACTTTATAGTTTTATTCCCCTTAAGTAAAACTTTAAATTCTAAATGCAGCTCATAGAGAGATTGGGAATTTTATGAAACCATAAATATAGTCCACAGAGATATTGGGAGCCTTATTTTTTTTTTTGATCCTTTCATAGTGTGCCATTATTGGATGTCACGGTGTCCTTTATAACTCCGGGAGGAGTGAATGGATGCGTAGGTGAAGGGCCAGTCACCTTGCCTATCTCCTCCCTTTGAGGGAATATTAACTTTTAACAAGTCCAGCTCTGCTTACTTTCGGCAGACCTATCGGGAGTTATTACTGAGAGATTTTAAACAGGGTTTTATTTTATTTCATAACCATTTTGTGTCTGCAGATGGAGGCAGGCAACCTGAAAAGCTTAGCAAGTATTTTTTTCTTATAAAGTTATTAAGCTACAGAAATATATAATATCTGTAACCCAGAGGCCATTAAACAGAAGACTGTAAAACCCAGACATCTACAGGAACTTGGAAAATGTTGGCACCAGGTTGTTTTTGTTTTCTTTGTGGACTTTTGTTTTACATGTTTTTAACTACATCCAATAAGCTTACAAATCTTAAGGTACTGAAAGTTTATAGATGGCTTTATGAACTGGGACAGAAAATTTTGAAGAAAAAATTTAAACAAAATATGCTTGGGTTGAGGGGGGGTGGCTTACTGAAACTACAGAGCCAGCCTTTTAATAAAGTAGAACAACATAAAAGAAACCTTCCAAAGGCATCAGAATCCCTGAAGAAACAAACCCAGTAATCAGAGGGAACAACAAGAGCAAACTGAGCACAAAGAAGGCTTAGAGATAAAAAATTCTGGGTGTGGGCCAGCTGCATCCGCTTGCAAGCAGCAGGTGGTAGAACAGGGGCCTTCTGGTGCTTGGGACGACTGTGCCAGGAATGCCTATAGCACCCCAGTCCAGTGGGGTGGGGAGTAGTGGTAGCCAGAGATAGGAGCCAGCTGGGAGGTTGGTCAAATAGAAAACAGGAGACATTCTTCAGAGGCAGAGTAAGGGTTTCCCCTTACTCTGCAAATAGGGGGACATAGAGACGTGTGTGATATAGCCACGGGACTTAAACAGCAGGCTTCAGTGAGCCAACAGGAGAGGGACAGAGGTGGAGCAAGCTAGAATGAGCAAGCTCCAGAGCGGAGCTAGTGTAGAAGCAGCCAGAGCAGTCAGCCTCTCTGAAATCCTGAAAATATTGCAGCATGCAGCTCAGGGGCAATGTAGCTGTGCTCCGTTTGATTTCCACATTTGCAACAAAGCTTGAGAATACAAACCTTAACAGATGACTGTAGGTGTAGATTTTTCAAGACCTACTTTAATAAGGGTTCTTAAACTTCCCTTCGAGCCCACCAACCAAAGGTAGAACGGTTAATAAGAAATGGGGGATGTGGACAAGTAGTTTTTTGGGGTGGTTCCAAACACAAATCAGTAGCGTCTGTCTAGTCTAAACACAAACACCAAACACAAATCAATAAGCAGCGGCTTGATCCAGAAGAAACCACGAGGCTCCAGTGAATTTGCATGAGTCTGTGGAAGCAGCAAGAAGCAGCGGGAGTGCCACAGGAAGTCCTTTGGCACTTTTCTCTGTGTGAAGTCTTGGCAAGCCAAGATCAGCAAAGGCCACCACAGCATGGCAAGGTGAACCAAGGCAAGAGCATCATTCACTGTCTGTGGGGTTCTACTTAAAGTCTTTCCAAACGTCCTGTGTCCTCTCAAGTGTCTGCCTCAGCGAAGCATCCTCTCATCTCAGACAGCTTCCAGAAAAACATCACGTGATATACAACTGAGTCTCCAAGGAAACCAAACATTTCCGCCTCAGGCAACAAAGAACTGTGGGAACAGGCAGTAAGTACAGTAACACAATCTGGAAGACCCGATGAGCTCAGATGTGTGGTGGCCATCTTCATTCATAGACCCAAACCAGAAAAACAGGAGGGTGTTCCCTTTGCCCCAGAGACTGGATCTCTCATCATGTCTAACATCGTCTTTTGTCTATCCAAGTATCTGGACTTCAAAACAGAACAAAACAACTCACCGATCCACCTAACCTTAAAAAGCGTGTTGGCTGGCAGTTCTTATTTTCATTTTGCATAGGATCCCTAGAGACTATCATGGCTACTTAGGACTTGCCCTCCCTAGGGACTGTTCCCTACTAGGCCAAATAACACACTGACACACAGGACACTGGAGGCCCTGCTTGTGGAGAGCTGCGAAGCACCACACCTCAAAGATGGCGCTGGCCGCCGCCCCCCGCCAGTCTGATG
>NW_022196913.1:56831025-56856279 GCF_008632895.1 Mastomys coucha
TGGCTTTACCTGGTTGGCTGACCATACAGTATTTAACCTGTGGGTTGGCTTTCCTCATGGTCAGTCAGTTAGAAGATTCTTCAAGGTTCCTGAATAAACTGCTGGAGAAGAGCCCGAGAGTGTGTTGCGTCATTCTTGCTGGTCGAGGGTGGTCGCGACACCTGCTGAGTCTGTGATTCCGAGAGCCACACATCAAAGAACTCGCTGCTATGTCTGCTACAGGCCTAGGTCACACCTGTCACAAGGCACCAACAAGGAAAACCAGGATTTAACCCCAAACCACACAGCGCACTCCCGCCTCTCATGCCCTGGCTGCAATGCATCTAGTGTGGATGCTGGCTTTGTGGTCGTCCCCAGGGCTGTGATGGAGTTCCTGACCAAAGCAGGTTAACGGGAGATGTGTAACCGTGGCCTTTCCACTCACATCCCAGTTCCCAAACAATTGCACAAATGCTTATTTATTTATGAATATGTGCCTAGGCATCAGCTAGGCTTATTCCCCAACTATCTCATAACTTTTAAGACCAGTTAATACTATTCTATGTCTGCATATGGCTGGTTACCTCTCCTTAAAGACCAGAGGGCGAATCTGTCACCTCTGACTCTCTCCCAAAGTTCTAATCTCTCTACTGGAACTCCCACCTTCTACTTCCTGCTAATAGGAAACCAACTTTTTATTAACAGGTGATGCTTCCCCACAGTACACAAGAGATTATCCCTACAAAGGAGGGTTCATTTGAGTCACAGTTTGAGGATACAGACCATCATGGCAGTGCAGGCATGGTGGCAGGACTGTGTCACAGCCAGTCATATTACATCCACAGTCATGAAGCAGAGGCGGTGGGGCAGGAAAGGAAGTGGGGAGGCAGGGAGAGGAGAGGGGGAGGAGAAAATGCTGGGACCCCACCCCCTGGAGTGGGTATTACCCATATATAACATGTGTCTTCCCATTTATTTAACCTAAGCAAACAAAATCCCTGACTGGCATGCCCAGAGAGTAGTGTTTTTGGTGATTCTAGACCCTTTTAGTCAACAGTCAAGATTAACTGACACAGATGAGTTAATTTCATAATCATCTAAGAAAACCTAGCATGGTAGGTCTAAAGTCATCATGCTGGTAAGAAGACATCTTTCTGGTCTCTGAGGCTTCAAAGCTGGGCTCTCAATGTGAGTGGATCTCAGCTGTCCCACCCTCACCTGGGGAACAGTGAGAGCAAGCCAGGGGCCAGCTTCAGGGCTGCTGCCGACATTGGTTAGATAGTTACAGTGCTGACAAGAAGGCAGTGTGGAGAGAAAATGGGACCTGTGCACATCAGTGTTGCACACACACACAAATCAAGTACAGGCAGTGTGTGAATCCCACTGTGCAGCACTTACCTAAGAGCTTGGCCCAGATCCCATGCTGGGGTCCACTCACGAGATTCTGCCTCACAGACCTGAGCAAAACCCAAGCATGTGGTTCTCCGGTCAGCTGCTGGCGATGACAAGTTGAATCTCTGGTACCCTGAAAAAGCAAAGGGCTCAGCTAGCTTAGTCCCTGACCAATGGCCCATAATCCCTCACTCACAGGTAGGTGAAGATGCCTCAGAGGGGGTGGGATTGTCTCGGGATAGCCAGTAAGCCCCTCACACCCATCTTCAGCAACACTGCTGGGACAATATTGAGCCCAGCCTTTCCCCAGAGGCTGTGCTGCTGGGAGACTTGGAGTTGATCACTTGGGCCTCATATTTCTGTGACAGATGAGGCTTAGGGGATAAGAAGGGAAATCTTCTAGAGTCTGGTGGACAAGGCTCTCCCCAGGTGAGCTGTGGCAAGACCCCCTGGAGGCAGCTTTGAATGTGTGGTGGTCTGTCTGAAAAAAATGCCAGTGAATCTGGGAAACTGAAGGGGATGCTTCTGAGGAGAGGCAGAACATTCTCCAAGCTCAGGACAAGACACTGTTCGTATGTCGAGAGGTGTCTGTCTCAGTACATGTGATATCCTATGTCTGTCAAAATGATTCGGACAAAAAAATGCAACAATAACAACAACAACAAACTCAACTTTCCCCCTTAAAACTGCTCTGGAGATTAGCATGATCTGTTCATTGTAATGGGTTACCCTATAAAAGTGATTTCCAGTTCAGCACAGATGTTGCAACATAATCATTCTTGGTTCTTTTGGGAGCAAATGGGGAATGTGGGGAGGTTATCCTATGGGATGAGATGCCTAGAGCTGGAGGAGAGAGTCCCTTAGCCCCTCAAGTCAGTCCAGTCAAAGGGCCTCAGGGATTTCACCCTCATCCATCTTTGGCACGATCTGCTTTGCTACTAAACCAAACAGAGGATGTATTGTTCCCACCTTGAAACCTCCTTCCCAGGGCCATACAGACAAATGAGGAGACAAAAATGAGTGCCCCAACCTCAGAGCATGAAGACAAAGAGCGCGGGAAAGGCTTGCAAGGCAAGAGGGCACCATGGAGATGAGAGCTGGAGAGGAGCAAGGCTTCCCAGTCAGCCTTGGGAAATTGTGAACACAGAATTCCCTGGACTTGCTAGCCAGTGAGTCTAGCCTGAGGAGTGGAAAGAAGGAGCTGGCCATAGTTAAGAGACTCGTGTTGCATCTTCTTTGGGGGGTAGCTAGATCATGGTAACTCCATAGTAAGATGGCCTGACTAGGTCAGGAATCTAAGAGTACTCAGGTTCAAACACTGAATTAGCTCTGAGACTCAAGGTGTCAGGGCTTTCCAGAGAGAAAGATGATAGACCAACTGATAGACAGACGGACGGATGGGTGACAGATGATAGATAAATGGATAATAGATGATAAATATAGAGAGATAATATATAAATGGTGGATGATAAATACAGAGGACAATGAAAAAATAGATAAATTATAGATAGTTAATAGATACATAGATAGGTGATTGAGAGATGGGAGGTAGGTAGATAATAGGTGATAAATAGATATATAGATGATATATTGTGTTTTAGTTTGGGTTTTATTGCTGTGAAGAGACACCATGACCAAGGCAACTCTTATAGAGGAAAACATTTAATTGGGGCTGGCTTACAGTGTCAGAGGTTTAGTCCATTATCATCATGGTGGGGAGCATGGTGGTTGGCAGGCAGACATGGTGCCAGAGAAGAAGCCGAGAGCTCAACATCTTGATCTAAAGGCAGAAGGAGACTGTGTGCCACACTGGATATAGCTTAAGCATAAAAGACCTGAAAGACCACCTCCCCAGTGACATACTTCCTTCAACAAGGCCACACCTCCTAATAGTGGTTCTCCTTATAGGTCAAGCATTCAAATATATGACTATGCGGGCCCTAGCTATTCAAACCACCACATCCACTCGCTGGTCCTAACAGTCTTGTAGCTATACCATAATACAAAGTGCATTTAGTCCAACTTCAAAAGTCCCCAGTCTATCACAAGCTAAACAATATTTAAAAGTCCAAAGTTCAAAGTATCTTCTGATATTCATGCAATCTCTTAACTGTAACTCCTTATAAAATCAAAATCAAGCAAACAGGTCACATACTACCAACATATAATGGCACAGGATATTCATTACTGTTCCAAAAGGTAGGGAAGGAAGCCTTGTGAGGAACACTGGACTTCAGTTTCAGCAGGACTGAAAACCAGCAGGACAAACTCCAAACTGCATCTATGTGTCTGATGTCAAAATGCACGTTAGATCTCTAACAACTTTCAGCTTTATTGACTGCAACACACTTCTTTCTCTTGGGATGATTCCACTCCCTTTTAGTAGATTTCCTCAGCAGGTATCTCAGGGATCTGGCATCTCTAACCTTTTGAGGTCTCCAAGGCAATTCAGGCTTCACCTTCACAGCTTCACACAATGACATCTCTGGGACTCCATGCATGGACACCCCTGCACACACCTGGCCTCAGAGACTCTCCTTAGTCTTGGAGGAAAATTCCACAACCCCTTTCTTCTATCCTTGACTCTAAAGCCAGAACCGTGTGAGCATTCTGCTGCTTCCTAGGACTGGAACTCCCCCCCGCCCCCACCATGCACACACACCCAATTACATCTACACCAGCTTGCTGTTTTTGATGGTTTCCTTCACTACCTAAGCTTGGCTGTCCTGGAACTAGCCCTATAGTACAGGATGACCTAGAACTCAGTGACCTGCATGCCTCTGTCTCCTGAGCACTGAGATTAAAGGCATGTAGCATCACACCAGAACCTAGGCTATTCTTTCACAAGATGGAAGCTTAGTTGGGTGAGATCTCGCCCTGAGGTCACCACTCTAACAACTTTAATCTGTTTAAATCCTTGAACACAGGATTTAGCTCAATTCTACTTCCTGATACGTATCCCTTTCTCTTTGAACCAGACATTTTGTATTTTTCCTTGCTCCTTTTCATTAGGCTGTCTTGAAATCTCCTGTGCCAAGGCAACTAATCCAAAACTCTTCACTTTAGCCTCAGGCAAACTTTTCAGACAAGGAAAGGGCACAAAAAAACAACCACATTCTTCACCAGAATATCGCAAGAACAGTCTCTAGGCCACACACTAACATTCTTCTCCTCTGAAGCTCCTTGACCCAGGCCCCCACAGTTCAAATGACTCTCAGCACCACTGTCTTCCATGTTCATACTAGGATGGCCCATTAAGCCTCACTTAAAGAATTCTACTGCTTTCATAACCCAGAATCCCCAAATCACCATTCTTTTAAACAAAAGCATGGCCAGGCCTCTCACAGCAACACCCCACTCCCATTACCAGCTTCCGTCTTAGTTTTGGTTTCATTGCTGTGAAGATACACCATGACCAAAGCAACTTATAAAACATTTCATTGAAGCAGGCTTAAAGTCTCAGAGTTTTAGTCCATTACCATCATGATGAGCACAGCGGCTTACAGGCAGACATGGCGCTGGAGAAGTAGCTAAGAGTTCTACATCTTGAGCTGAAGGCAACAGAAGAAGGCTGTGTATAGCTTGAGCAAAGGGGACCTCAGAACCCATCTCCACAGTGACACACGTCCTCCAAGAAGGCCACACCTCCTAGGCACTACCTATGGACCATGCACTCAAAACACTAAGTCTGTGGGGGCCATACCTACTCAAACCACCACATTTACACAGATACATAAATAAGTGTGAGTGGTGCATAGCAGATAGGTAATAGGTAGGTAGATAGATGGATAGATAGATAGATAGTAAGTAGACAACAGATAGATGAGAGATAGGTGGATAAACAGGTTGATAGAAAGATAGATAGTAAATAGACAATAGATGATAGATAAGTGGCTAGAGATAGATAGATGGTAGATGACAGATATTTATAAGGAACCAGCTCACACACTGAATATCTATATCAGTGTCCTCACAGATAGCATTTTGGACTTTTTTGTGACTATGATCCAAGCTCTCTGAGAACAGAAGGGATAGTCAAAGTAGTTAAGACAAGCCAGTGAACATAATTCCAATGCAGGCATCTCCCATCTCCCCACCACAAGCTCTCCCGTCATCTCCCATCTCCCCACCACAAGCTCTCCCGTTGCTTCTGCCTTGCCTCTTCACCCTCCCTGTACTCATCAGCCAAGCTTCTCTTGATACCAAGCAGGGGCTCCCTCCTTACAGGCATGCAGCCAATACCAGGACACTAAGATTTAAAAAACAAAAGGCACCATTGCACAGTCAACAGGCAGGGAATCCAGCAAATCAGATCTGCCTCCTTGAAATGGCAAGTGAAGAGAGAATGTACAGGAAGGGAGAGGATGTTTGTTGACTGGACAGAGGGGAGGGGTGAAGCTTGGGGTTCTTTCATAAAGGCTCAGAAGACTGTCATTCTCCCACACATGAGACCTGTTTCTTTGGGAGGCCATGGTTATTGTATGCTGAGTATTGTATTGATTTTGAGCCTGTGATTATTAAATGGTCATTGTCTGGATGAGCTGGCTTCCCTGTATAAATCCATTCCCATTTTGCCTCTCCCTCTTCCCCCATTCCTTCCCTGACCCTCTCTCTCCTCTTCCCCCCTTTTCCTCCTCCTTTTCTTCTGTTTCTTTTGGTGGGTATGTGAGGGTGGGTGGGTGGATTCATGTTCGGTAGATACCAATGCATGTGTATATGTGTGCACAGGAATGTAGAGGCCACAGGCCAACCCCAGTTGGTCTATCCTAGGCTAGCTGTCTAGCAAGGCCCAAGGATTGTAGCTTCTCAGTCAGGATGGCAGGTGTGCACCACCACGCCCAGCATGGGCTGCCATGTCCTCATGTTAACAGCTGAGCCATCTGCCCAGCCGGTGCGTCTGTTTTTGACAAAGCCAGATTCAAACCTCCTTGGGTCAATGCTGGAGACTTGTACTGGAAGATAGCTTAAGTGCTTTGTGAGTGGGGGACTGTGTGCACCCAAGCTTTGACTCACTTCACTTATGTTGTATTTCAAGGTCATTTCTGATGTTATTTTCCTTTGTCCCTAAATGTTTCCAGAGACTTCCGTTGGACTGACACAAGCCATGTATCTGCTCTGTACCCTCCACCCCCCATGGGGGAAAAGTCTCAGGCCATGAGAGGACAATGCAACACAGTGAGTTCTAACAAGTGTGAAAATGCATGTAGCCCAAAGTTCTGACGACAGCATCAGAGGTGGTGACACTCGCCTGTAAACCCAGTATTCCGAGGGGGAGACTGAGGGGAGAGAGGTAAGTTTGGGGCCAGCACAGTCCACTCCCTGAGATCATCTCAATAAAATCCCTGTCAAGTTACAGATGACGACAGCCACTCTGTCACTTTCAGGTGTCCCTGCGCTCCACTGTTTTTGTTCTTTGGTCCCACTTTGGTTCTGTGAAGCCTCTGTCAACGGCTGCCACCACCCACTTTGCCCGCTGCTATCTCTCCTTTACAATTATGTGGACTGACTTTTTAAGACGTTGCTTTCACACCAGTGAATCTTGTTTTTAAGAATTTAAGAACAAGTTGTTATGATAGAAAGCTAGCATTCCGGTTAAGGCGCTAAGGATGATTTCTGGCATGTCTGAGTGCATGCTTGCTGTGGGAGGCTCTTTAGCAGAGGGAAAACAGACAGCTTCGCCTGTGCAACACCCCATGAGGGAGCATCAAAGCCACTCCATCTTTTCGTTTATCCACTGCTTTCCTCCCTCCTATCCTAGAGCACTGGGGCATTTTTCTCCACTGAGCTCTCTGCTTGAGTTCTTCTCTGTTTTATTTTCAGAAGCCACTTGCCAGGGACAAGAGGACTCCCAGCAGGCTGCATGGTTTAATCAGCAGATATGTTCTGAAATAGAGCAGCTTCCCAGGCCAGCTTCTTGGAGAACACAGGCAACTTAAGAGACATTACTTCCCGTGGGCTGCCCAAGAGAAGCCAGAAATAGATAGGTCACAGGCAGGAAGCAAGATACGTGGCAGTCACCTCTTGGGTCTGGTGGCTTTGCTCATCAAGTTGGATGAAATGAGAATGTGGTGCTTGACAAGAGCCCAAGCCATTGATCCAGAGCACAACTTCTACATGTCTGTCGACCCTATTAGATCACAGACTCTCTAACTGCCTCTCTCTATCTTTCCCAGGAATCAGGATACATACCACTGGAGCTCTCTATTTAGAAAGGAGCCTTGATAAAATATATCATGGACCAAGGACATGCCTGCAATCCCAGTTTTAGGGGCCTACCTCTGCCCAACCAGTGGAGAGCTGGAAGCTGTGCTAGCTCGTGGTGTTTTCAAGAGGTTGGACACGTCTGCTCACCCCGCAGTTGTCTTGTCAATCTGTCTTTCAAGTTTGAAGGGTCACCATGTGCCAACCTCTGCTCTGGAGAATGTTTTACATCCTGTTTTCAGTCATTTGTGTCCTGGGTCAGCTGGATGGGAAATGCTCTTATGCCAAAGTGGAAAACACACTAAGCTGACCACGGGTTTTACACATGAAAGGTGTGACCCTCTGGTTTTGTTTACAGAGGCAAATGGCAACATAAGTTCCTTGGAATCAATGCTTCAAATAGCAAGTTTCTTCCAAGACATTTCTCCTCAGAAATTGAAGAAAAGCAGCTCCACTCTGCCCCCAATATGACAAGGTGACTGGTATTTTTATAGCAGAAGTGGATTGAAGTGGGAATTTCTGGTTTCATTAGAGAAACCAGTTCACTGGAGAAGCTCAGTTGTGTCATGTGTTTTTCTGGAAGCTGTATTATGAGAGGATGTTTTGCTGAAAATAGACATGTGATGTGGTTTTTCTGGAAGCTGTCTGGTTGAAGGCCATGTGATGTTTTGCTGGACCAGACACTTGAAAGGACACATGGTATTTGGAAAGAGTGTACATATAACATAGCAGACAGAGGACAGCACCCTGGGATTGGTTTGCATTGCTGGTCTTCGCTGGGCTTCACTGACTGGTCTTCTCTGACGATGCTCTCTTGCATTGGTTCACCTTGCTTTCTTTGATGATCTTCTCTTGTCATGTCTTTATAAAGAGAAACACGCCAGAAACTTTTTTTTTTCCAGACGAGAATCTTTCAATGAGTCCTGGGGCTCACCAAGTAGGTAACACTGGCTGGTCACCAAGTACCAGGTACCTACCTAACTCCACGTTCCCAACTGTGAGATTTCAAGCATAAGTTTCTACACTGTCTTTGTTGGGGTTTCCATTGCTGTGAAGAGACACCATGACCAAGGCAGCTCTTATAAAGTAAAGCATTTTACTGGAGCTGGATTATAGTTTCAGATGTTCAATCCATTATCATCATGGTGGAAAGCATGGCAGCATGCAGGTAGACATGGTGCAGCCAAGAGGAGACTATGGTTCGCTCTGGGTGGAGCCTGCTAGGAGGAGAGCTCAAAGCCCACCCCACAGTGATGCACTTCCTCCAACAAGGCCAAACCTTCTCTAACAAGGGTACACCTCCTAACAGCGACACTTCCCATGGGCCAAGCATTCAAACACATGAGTCTATGGGGGTCAAACCTATTCAAACCACCACACACACCTAACTGTTTCATGTGATTTTAGGGATCCAAATTGGGCCTTGGGCTTACATGGCAAGCACAATCAACCATGTTACTTTCCCTGGTAGCTTTGCCCATTCTCTTACAAGTGTCTTATGGAGAATATGGACTTGCATCCTTTTGTGTGAGAAGAAAGCAGTGAGGGAGGGAGTCAGTGACAGTGGTAGACGGAGGTAATCCCCCTGCAGAGGCTGTGGGGCCCTCCTCTGTAGTCCTTCCTGCCTAGTCAAGGCTTTTGACACTGCAACTCAATATCATCCGAGTTCACTCCCAAGAACCATATCGCACAGATGACTCTCCTCCCAATATTGATTTAAAAAAAAAAAATCTTGTAACCGGTTTAAATAAATTTATGATTTTGTGTTGGTTAGCTGCACTCCGAGCTGTCCTGGGCCTAAATGCAGCCTGTGGGTTGGACATCTTTAGATGGAAATGGTTCAGCTAAGGTCTTCAAAACCTCTAGGGATAAATGGATTTGTAACTCCTCTTAAGAGGTTCAGATGAATCACCAAAGAGGGGGCGGCAATTGCAGGAAGCAGAGGTAATAGAGGAAGGACCTTAAGTGAAGCTCTGTCTCCTGGATCTGACAGGGCCTCTGTACCGTGAACTCAGCCACTGAGGTCATCTGTGCATTAACCAAGCATTGCCATCTGAGCGTGAAAAGGGCCTAAGCTCCCACCCCCCAGCTTAGGAGCTATTGACAGTGGATGGCTTCCCAGGAAGGAAGGGTTGGTCTTCTTTAAGAGTGTAGCCCTTGGCAGATGACCCCATGCCCATAAAAACATGGGCAGCAAAGAGTAGAATGGAAATTTGGCAGGGGGCAAGGATGGTAAATCTGGAGCTGTTAGAGGAGCTAGAGATGAATATGATCAGAATGCATCATATTCTCAAAGAATTAATAAAAGTACTATATTTTTTAAAAAGCTTTAAAGGCTGGAGAGATAGCTCGCCAGTTAAGAGCACAGGTTGCCCTTGAAGAGGATCTGGGTTCCCAGAACCCATGTGATGGTCTACAACTGTTTGTAACTCCAGTTCCAAGGTATCCATGTCCTCCTTTGGCTCCCACAGGCACCAGGCACAGGTATAGTGCACATACATACATGTAGGCAAAGTACACATGCATATAAAATTTAAAAATATATCTTAAAAGCTTTTAAAGAGGTTTACGTGACAAAATTGAAGAACCTGGAAGACATCGTTTCCTTCTGTCAAGTGGAACTTGGAATCTCCCTGGATCTCAGTGTCTGGGGGCTGACTCATCAGGTGAGCCTTCGCCTCACTTTGGCTTTCTGGAAAGAGAGACAAATTCACAGAAGCATCGGTAGGTCCTTGCAGGTCTGTATGCAGCACCTACTCTTCCGCAGAGTCTTCAGGACCCGGCGTACCAGACAGCAAGGGTTTGGGCTCTAGGGTGCCATTCCGTCGAGGCTATAGGAATTACATACCGTGTTATTTCAGCTCCTTGTTACGGGAAACCTAGCATTTCCCTAATGGGAAACAATTGCCTTAGACTGGGCTCCAACTGCTTTATTTACAGTGAGGAACGCCGCAGCATTCACCCTGCAATTACAGTGACACAACAAACCTTGGTGGAGCTGGCGGAACCTTCACAGCCATCCTGGCTTGCGACGCAGGAGACACCAGGCAGGCTCCCCAGGCCGCCTGCGCACCTCTGCAGTGCCAGCTCCAAGCCTCTAAGAATCAGGCTCCATTAGTGATTTCGGTGTGGCTAGCAGACAAAAGCCAGGGAGCTCTTACTGAGGAGAGAGGCCTGGGTCCACTATGAACCACAAACTCAAAATCTCCAGTGAAGGCCCTGGAATGGGAAATCCAGCTTTGGAAATCCTGAGAGCTTTCCCATACACACTCTGTGCCTGACTATAAGGATCTAAGCTTGGTACTCACAGAACAAAGGAACAATTTACCAAGGGTAAATAGCTCAGAGACTCTCCCACTAAGCTTTGGTGAAGCTGAAGGGCCTGTCTCTGTGTCTTGAGATTACTTCCAGCTGGACAGCACATCTGCTGATGGACACTCACCTGGCCAATGGGTAGGAGGTGGCCAGTGTTTGCTCCTTCGGTCACAGCATGTTTTGGTTAGGGTTTTACTGCTGTGAACAGACACCATGACCAAGGCAAGTCTCATAAAGGACAGCATTTAATTGGGGCTGGCTTACAGGCTCAGAGGTTCAGTCCATTATCATCAAGGTGGGAGATGACAACATCCAGGCAGGCATGATCCCAGACAAGCGGAGAGTTCTACATCTTGTTCAATAGGCAAACAGAAGAAATTGACTTCCAGGCAACTAGAATGAGGGTCTTAAAGCCCATCCCAACAGTGACATACTTCCTTAATCAAGGCCATACCCCCTAATAGTACCACTCTCCGAACCATGCTGCATATTCAAACCACCACACAGCATGTTTACATGGCACCCAACATTTGTTAGTCAGAAGCATTTTGAGCCCTTATCGAATACATCTGCACACATTCCCAGCGTCTAGCCACAACAGGCATATACATGGCCTGACGATAAAATAACAAATTTCTCAATCTTAGTATACTCAAAAACTAGTTGAATGCACAAGGAAAATACTAAACAGCGAGGTCATAGATGTACAGGCAGAACATGGAAGAGAGCCAAGAGGAAAGGATGCTGGGAGATCTAGGGTGACCCTGAGGATGCTGAGGGGATGGTTTCACAGGAGCCACAGACCCAGATGTGAATGGAGGCCAAGTGCAGACAGAGCAGGGCAAGCCTCATATGATGGAGAGAATGTGTAAGTTAACACATTGTTAGTCATTTATCTGCAAACCCCACTTTGACAAAGGATGCAGGATGCTGTTTGCTTTGAAGTATAAGCTGTGAATCTTCTGCACATATGAGATTTGAAGGCGACAGTCAGTTTATGTCCAAGTCAACAACTCTGAATAGCTGTTAAGTATATGGGAACAATTATCCTAAGAATTGGAAAAATGACAGATCCAGTGAAAGTAGTGATCAGAAGATGACAATTGAAATGGGGGAGGAGGGAGGAGGAGGGAAGACAAGGGGGAAGAGAGGGAGAGGAAGATGGATGTTGGTGCTAGTGAAAGAACCAGTGAAATAAGGAACTGATGTAGTAAGGAAAAGATGTTCCTATCTGGTAAAAAAAAAAAATAATGACTAAGAAGAATCATTAATTGGTGAGAAGTCAGAGGTCCCAGGTATCTCACCTCCTCCCCTGTAAAAACCTGTTTTTAAAATGTGAAATGTGAAAATTTGAGTCTGGTGTTCATAGCACTCACAGGTTCTGATCACCTGTGGGACTTTCTGGATGTGAACTTTCGGGGGTAATAGATTGATACCTTAACTCATCCTTTCCCAGAGAGATAGCTAAGATGCAGAGGAGGATGCCCACTGGCAGGCTTCCTTCTGCTGGCGTCATAACACAATGGAGTATAACAAGACCCAGGTACACATGCAGGGAGACCTGGAAACCCTCAGCTTGAGCAGTAGACAGCGCAGCGCCTGAAGAAACAGGTCTGAATCATTCAGCAATTGGAGGCCTCCCTTCCTTCCGTTCTTTGCCAGGTGAGGAGCAAAGGCTGGCTTTCCTCAAAAGACCTCGCACAAAACTTCAGCCCTACGTGAAACTCCCACTTCTCTGTGCGAAGCAGGTTCTCACAACGGAAACAAAAAACATTCTCAGTTGAGTCACATACACATCTGTGGTCATTTGGGAAACACTCCAAAGTATAATAGTACCCAACTCTGGCTGTGAGGAACGTGGCATGTGATTGGTTTGAAAAAACTACTGGATAGGTAAAGCACAAAAATCAACCTGCCAGAAGTCTAACTCCGGGTACACACACACACACACACACCACGCACAGCACGCACATGTAGTAGATGCTCATGTTGGTTCATCTTGGTTGTCAATTTGATGAGATCGGAATTTAACTCGGGGACAGCTTCTGGCATACCTGTGAGGAGCTTTCTTGATCAGGTTCTCAGAGGCAGGAAGGTCTATGCAAAGAAAGTGTGGGTGGCATCTTCTGGTCACATCCCCAGACATAAGGAGATCTGAGTGGAGACCTTCCCATTTCTCTCACTGCCACTGAATGTCACCAGCAAGCTCATCTACCCTGTAAGCTCCTCTACCTTACTGCTGCCTCTATGGCTGCTATATTCCTTCATTGATATCAGAACCACATTTTTAAGCCTTCCATAATAAACAGATGATAAGTGGCTCTCCAGGAATGCTCTGGGTCTTTCAGAACCAAACAGGGACATCGGAAGCCTCCAGTCTCCTGATCTGAGCAGCTACTGGCTTCTAAGCTTCCCCAACATACAGACAGCCATTGTCAGGCTATATCCTGTTAGCCAGTTCAATAAAACCCTTTAATATGCATTTATTCTATTGGTTCTGTTTCTTTAGAGAAGCCTGACCAATGCAGAGCTTGAATATGAATAGGCACATATGTACATACATTTGTATTTTTTGTGAAGTCAATAAAAACCCTTGGGGTGGGAGACTGACCTAGAACAGAGCAAGTATTACTTTTAAGAAGTTGACTAAGGTTTAGTAAGTTGTTTTGGAGACACAGCACTGGTGTAGCAAGACTGGAGGCAGAAGGATGGCTGGGAAGAGGTTGTACTCATTTCCTGCTGCAGTTTGATGGTCTTAGCCTCAGTATGTTTAGTTGGTCACTCATAGAACAGTCTCACTGTAGCTGGGCTTCTGGGTTTCCCAAGTAGCCATGCTAACTAATAACAGTTAATTAAGATGAACAGTGCCCTGCTAAATCCCAGAGCTCCCTGCGGCATCTGGAGTTCTTTGTCAAAGGAGGAACATTTTACAGAGCCGGAAAGCGAGCCACCTGGATTTTGCATAGAAGATTCTTGGGTCTCAGGTTCCTTATTAGGTGGCCTGAGAGGTGTGCATTCAAGAAAGACACCTTGTGGGATTCACCAGTTCTTTGCTTGATGGAGCATCACACACCCAGCAGGAACAGGTGCTGGCTCTGTTTTGTTTGAAGACGGTTTAAGCTGCTGGTCACGAAGCTAAGGGCATGTGAGGAAGATCAAGCTTTCAGTGAGACAGCAGGAACAAGTGAAGGCATAAGACTTCAGAGCAGGGTAACCACTGCTTAGTTTATCCCAAGAGGAGCCATAGTTTGGTCATGGGGGCACATTCTTCCCTAAGCCTGTGTTCAGTGGGACTAGTCCTTGTTCCAATACCCAGGACTCTTAGTACTTCAGCAAGAAGCCTTTTATGCCTGGCTCATCTCCACAGGGTCCCTAAGGAGCCCTCTCATAAGCTGAACTAAGACAGCTATCTTGGCTTGTACATAAATCACATGCATTTTTAAATTCAAATGGCTGCAACATTTTAGCTCTGCTTCTGTGTGCCTCAGCAATAACTTGCAAGAACTCTTTCAGGAGCTGCAGATCCCACTAGGGATCCCTTTCAGGGATTTATGTTATATAACAAACATATCCTGTAGAAGTAGGCCAGATGCTTGCTAGGAAATTTTCAGAGCAATGAAGGCCAGCACACTTTGTTGGGAGGTAAGTCTACAAGGAGCCACCACACGGACACTTAAGGCTGAAAGGAAAATCTTAATTGCTGGTCAGGGGCTGCATAGGCAACTTGCCCAAAGCACACAGTCCTGAGCCTTACAGCCATTTGTCATTTATGCACAAAACCCACATCCTGGTTGGCACACTTCAGTTAGCAAGAAGCAGAACTATAGAAACCAAAAGGCCAGGTCAGTACAATTAGGATTTTACTCAGGGACTTTCCTGGAACTATGAAGTTAGTCTTTGTTTTTGCTTTGGCAGGAGCTGGACCTATGGGCTAGGTTTTCAGGCTACCAAGGTTCCTGAAACAAAGTGTCAGTCTTGCTAAGGTCTGGGGGTGTGTTGTAACTTAGTTCCTAAGAAATGGAACCTTCCTTACAAAAGACACAAAAGCAAGCTTGGAAAAGCAGGAAGATGATTGATTGGTTAATTGATTGTTGATTGATTGATTGATTGATTGATTGACTGATTTTTCCAGACAGGGTTTCTCTGTATAGCCTTGGCTGTTCTGGAAATGGTTTTGTAGACCAGGGTAGCCTCGAACCCAGAAATCTGCCTGCCTCTGCCTTCCAAGTGCTGGGATTAAAGGTGTGCGTCACCACCGCCCAGCTGGAAGATGATTTTTATAAAAGCATCTAAGCATCTTCTACACTTTCAGAACTTCAGAGTCCAGTCCCACCCAGCATGCACTGTGCTCTAGACTTCAGTTTTCCCCACTCAAGGGGCATCTCTTCACCCTCCACAAGGAACACTGAGATGAGCCCATCAGAATGGGTCCTGTACTTCCAGGCTGCCTCACACCTGGTTACTGAATGAACAATAATTAGCCAGAAAGTTGGGGAGCAGCCAACTATTCAGTTTCTTGGGAACTCAGGCAGTGTTGACTTAGTCCAATACCATAGCCCAGGCAATGCTGATACACTGCAGTATCTCTGTGTTGGTTATATCTGGGAAGCTGAACACCAATGTGCATTGTAGAGCCAGTCATGGGAAAGGACCAAGCTTCACCCTGTTGTTCTCTTAAGTTTATATCTCTAGACTTGGGGACATTTTAATAGAACCTCAGGGAAAGGGAAGGTGACTTAGCTGTAAGTTGCTTGCAATGCCTATTAGTCAGGGCTCTCTGGAGACACAGAACTGACAGAATGAGTATTGTAGTGGCTGTTCTTTGGTTGTCATCTTGACTACCTCTGGAATTGACCATATGGGCACACCTGTGAGATATATTTTTTTTTTCTTAATTAAATCATTGACAATGGGCAGATCCACCTTTAATTGAGATCTTTTCAAATGGGAAGATCTACCTTTAATGTGGGCCACACCTTCTGGCAGTTTATATAAGGAACATGGAAGAAACAGGCTTGCTCTTGCTCTCACTGTGAAGTCCACTGCATCATGGGCATCGAAACTCACTTCTTTGGAACTCTGGCCTATATTGTGATATCCAGCCTTATGGACTGAAAATCCATTCATCGACAACCACTGTTGGACTAGCTGGATCACAGCCTGTAAGCCATTCTAATAAATCCCCTTTCTATATGTGGTGGTTTTAATAAGAATGTCTCCCACAGGTGCTGTCTACTTGCTAATTTTTGAAGCCTGAATGGCACTTCTATCATGGAGCAAGTTGTGCCAAGATCTCAGGGGCCTGTTAGAGTCCCCACTGGTCTTAGGGCATAAGTCAAATTGTGGACTCATCCTTGTTTTAAAGAGGTGTAGTTGGTCCTAAAGACCATCAATTTTATTGAACTGATACATAAGTGGCCAGATAGTTTAAGATGCAGGATCCTGCTATTTGTCTAATAAGATTGAGAACTAAAGGTTCAGGCAGTGCTTATAGCAGTGGAGTTAGCCAGGGGACCAAGAGAGCAGAGATTGGCATCAATTATCTTATTTATGTTTTCATTTTGTTCTTCTTTTTTTTTTTTTTTTTTTTTTTTGAGGTTTTCCCCAACCATGACAACATACCGTCTAGTTATTCCTGATCAATTACTATAGAAACAACAGGTTATTCCCAAAACTATGCATAGTCCCCCTTGATCTCATGAGAAGTAAATCTAAGTCTCTCCAGTTTTGTAGACCATTTCTGCAAGGGGATCTAACGGTTGTTTTAATTCAGCAAGGAAATGTTTAAAACCACTGGGCCCTGATCACCTGGTCTACTTAGTTTGGAAAAGATCAGAAGAGGCACCAGTAATATATGCCAGCAAGTAGTCTCAAAGGCTGGTAATATTGCTGTCATACAGATGAATTAACTCATAAGTCGGAACAGCAAGTATCAGAATAAGGGGAAGTGCCTAGGTTAAAGGTTTTGGATATCAGACAGCTTTCAGCCCTTGTAAGTCCTCGTGTTCATTTGGGATGACCTCAGTCACAGTGAATTTTGTCAGTCAATGGGCTGACGGTCTGGTTAGTTCCTATCCCTATGTAGTACTAGGATCAGGGGTCTAAGCACACCCAGCAATCCTGGTCAATTTCTGGCTGGGAATGATTAACTCTTTGCTCACGGTCCTTTCCTGTGGCATAAACTCTGATTCCTCAGGTTCTCCCTGTTCCCCAATGTAACCCTCCTGGTTTGAGGGCTGATTCTTCAGACCCTGCCTGCCTCTCATAACCACACCTCTCTGCCCACTTCCTGCTATTTGCCACGCCTCGCTCCTGGTTCCAGTTACATTGGAAGTCCCGCCTCTACAGAGACCAAAGAAGCTGCTGATTGGGCCTATATGCTGACGAACTTGGGGGAGGGGTTTTGCCTCACCTATTCTACCTGTTGGTTTGTAACAAAGAATTATTAAATGCAAGATGGCTGGGTGACCATACCTCCTGAATGCTGTCCAATTTTTGGTGCCTCCTACGTGGGTAAGATTAATTATGGCTAACCTACTTTCTCCTGACTCCACGTTCCAGATTAACCCTTCCCTATTGTTACCGCTGGGCAGTAACACCCTAAAGTCCAGAATCTTTTAAAGGAATTTTTCAGGAAGCCTCTTTTTCTCATTCCCAATGTTTGCAATGGAAACTCCCTTGTTCTTAGCAACTGGGGGTTGGGAAGAGAGGGATTGGGAGTTAGCCCCGGGCATGAATAGAATTGTAAACTCTGTATTCCAATCTCAAAAGATAAATTCCCACATCTTTCCTTTCTCCAATACAACCGGATACTTAAAATGGCCTTCAGGGAATGTGGTGGTTTGAATACACTTGGCCCATGGGAAGTGTCAGTATTAGGAGGTATGGCCTTATTGGAAGAGTTGTAGACTTGTTAGAGGAAGTGTGCCACTGTGGAGGCGGGGCTTCACAGTCTCATTATACGCTTAAGTCTGGCCAGTGTGATTCACATCTTCTCCTGGATGCCTTTGGATCAAGATGGAGTACTCTCAGCTCCTTCTCTAGCACCATGTCTGCCTGCATGCCCACAGGCTTCCTGCTTTGATGAGAATGAACTAAACCTATGAAACTGTAAGCCAGCCCCAATTAATTGTTGTCCTTTATAAGAGTTACCTTGGTCATGGTGTCTCTCCATAGAAATTTCCATTTGTACTTTGCCCACCCAGAAAATGTATTTACAAAAACTAGCAAGTACTTATATTCTCCCTGGCAAACCAGATCTTAGTGAAGTGATTTTTCCCAGAGTTCACTGGGGTTTTGGTCTCCTTATTACCTTCCTGGGTAAGGGAATTTCAAATTTACTTTAACACAAAACTGGCATCTAGCCAAGGCATGCCACATGAGGCTGCCCAGTCTAGGTGTAGCATATCTTGATGTGAACAACTTAAGAAGGTTTGTGGACCCCGGGTAAGTAGCCCAGTAAGGGTCAGTTACTGGAGTCCTTCCAAGGTGTTTCTGGGAGAATGATCTTTTCTCTGATGTCCTCTACTAACCTGTGGGTCTGAACTGTCCATTTCTTCTCACCGTGTAGTCTCAGGCAGCCCCAGGTTGGGATATGTCATCAGAATATTAATAGATTCCACTGATCTTAGGGTCATTTGTCAAGCAGCTAGGTCAGTTGCTGGCAGTGAAGGATAGCAATTTGTAGGGGAAGCCAAATATCTTCTAGGAGGGCCAATTTTTTCTTTGTTTTTAATGTCCTTTCTCCCCAGTGGCAGAAAGCCTTCTTTCTCTATAGATCATAATGTGGATGTCCACTATAGTAAAGACACAGCAACTGTCCATGTAGCTATTTTTAAAACCTCCGCTGCCTTTTGTGTAGCCTCCATCCAGATTACAGGCTCAGTGACCCAGTTTTTGCTGGTGTATAAAGGCTTTGGTATTTTCACAGAATCTAGTATCCACAGGCAGCAATACCTAGCTCTACCTAAGAACTCTGAACATGTCTCTTGGTCTTTGCAGTTGGGTTCTGAAGGATGATAGTGACCATCCTACACTAAGACTGGCTTCTTTTGCCTTCCTTCAGCTGGTAGTCAAGTTAGGTAGCCTCTGATGTACCAAGCTGGGCCTTTATAGCCAACATTCTTGTAGCCCAAGATCTGTAATTCTGGCCCTTTGTAAGCTATTTTCCTGGGAAACCTCCAACAGAAGGGTAGAAGGTTACTGTCTCATCAAACAGAGCTAAAGAAATTTTAAATCTGGATCAGGCAACCTGGTCCAGGTAAGTTGCCTGGTCTACTTCCCTCTGAGACTGTCCATTTAAAAGCAAAGATGGGTTGACTCACCTCTGCCAATGGGAAGATGAAGAATCCATCTTTCAGTCCAAGACTGTATACTTGTTTCTTTGGGGAAAAAAAAAATCAGACTCCTGAGAATCAGATGTCCCAGGTTTCTTCGAAGGCAGGACAGGTGTGTTCCAGGATGACTGACAAGGTATTAGGATGTCTCTCCAGTCCTGCAATATGAACTGCAGTTTCCCTTTTGTTTCCAGGGTCATTGAGTTAGTTTAATCCTGACAGGGGTAGCTGAACTATTATTGGAATTTGGGGTTGGGCCAGTCCTGGGGAGTTGGTTTTTGTCTAGACCCCAGGGAATCATTGCTGTCAATCTGAGAAAGTAGTCCAACTGTATCTTTAATTGGAGGCAAACATTTGGGTTAGGAGATACTCTTCTGACATGCCAAGTTTTTGCTGGGTATCTCTAAGTCTGCATCTAATTATCAGAGAAGGTAATGGTGGCTTTCGGTTTATGGGAAAAGTCTTGTCCCTATCAGGTCTCTGTTGTTAAACACCTTTTAAGCTACCTCCAGCAACTGGGACCTACTTGCACCTTTAAATTTTTCTAACTTTTATAACATTTTAGTGATAACTGGGGCAGAATGGGAATCTTTCTTTTTTCCTTCACGATCAGCCTAGGGAAACTTCTGCCCTCTCCAGGGTGCTTGTAACAGGCAAGAGTGGAGGGAATGCTCATCTGCAGGAATTATTTTCCCCTCCCTGTGTGCTCTCCCATTAGGTGGTGGAGAGCCCTGGATGTGAGGCCCAGCCCCTCCCCAGCTCCACACAGGTTCCAACCCCAACCATGAGCAGGAGTCAAGCCACAAAACAGGCAAGCACTTCTGCTCCCAGAGTGGAACAGATGGAGGTGTGCTTTGTTGGTTTGGTTGTTTGGTTTGGTTTTAGAGAGAGGTGTTTCCGTGGGCAACCTGGTAGAGACAAAAGGATTCAGGTCCCCAGAAGGAAGGGGCATAGGTCTTAAGCCAGGAAGTTCTTATACCAGAGAAAGCCACTGGTCAATATAGCGGAACAGAACTGAGAGAAACACACACACACACACACACACACACACACACACACACACACACGGGGAGAGAGAGACAGAGACAGAGAGACAGAAACAGAAACAGATACAGAGAAAGACAGATAGACAAACAGACACACACAGAGAGAGGCAGACAGACAGACAGATGGAGAGGCAAGGAGGCAAGGAGACAGAGAGACAGAGAGGCAGGAAGAGAGAGAGAGAGAGAGAGAGAGAGAGAGAGAGAGAGAGAGAGAGAGAGAGAGAGAGAGAGAGAGATTGAGAGAGAGAACTTGAGCAAAGACAATCAGACCAGGAGTGGCCACTACACATTCACACCTGAGCACATGGAGAATCCAATGACATCTTGCATGGTTCTCAGACACCAGATCAGCAGCATGGCCACTCTTTCCTGTGTGTCCAAACAGAAGATGCCTTAACCAGACTTACCTCCAGAGGTGACAGACCAGGCCACAGTCTAATAAGTTTCCTTTTAGGGAGGACCCTTCTGAAGTGTTAGGCAGCAATTGATAAAAGGGGCCCTGGGGACCTGGGACATCTCAAGCTGCACACCCCCCAGGAGTCCCCTGACCATCACACTCTCTTCCTGGCTTCAAGGACTCCTGATGTCTTAAGTTTTGGTGTCTGGGATCTTGGTAGGACCTCCAGAAATGTTGTGAGGTATCCGTCAGGAAAGACTGCCCAGTCATGAGATTAAGCCAATCTTTATTATAATTTTTATTTAAAAATATGTATTAGCCACAGATGGCTACACTGGATTTCAGGATCCCACTGTAGCTCTGAGCCTTTCTCAGAGTGAGTTTAAAGCACAGAAATCATGTCATAGGTTGATGGATTTCAGTTTCAAAAAACAGGTGATAATGGAAAATACCCAATATTGACCCCTGGCCTCTACACAATATATATATATATACACATACACATACACACCACAGAGAGATAGACAGACACACATGTAAGATATGTCTATGTGTGTATGTATGTATGTATGTTTGTATGTAAGTATGTATGTATGCATGTACATATGTATACATACAGAGAGAGGAGCTGAGCTTTACATGCGTACTGCTTCAGAAAGGAATAATGTGGTTCTTTGGGGGGTCTCAATTATTTACTGTGAAAACACAGCTTGCTTCTGACTCTCTGACTTCCTATCTTAGCATGTGGTCTCAAGATGTGGTAACCTCATTTATTGTGAGACCACTTGCTTGAGCCAAGCCAATGACACTGACTAATCTTGCAGACTCCCAAAATGTGAGCTAAATAAATTTCTTTTCTTTATGTTGTATCTAGGCTCCAGGGTTATGTCACAGCAACAAAAATGACCCAAAACAAGCATGTTGGGAGTCACTGTGACAATGCACAGTGGTCAAAAGAACAAGTGGAAGATTCTGGTGGGGCCTTGCTATTAATGCGAATCCTCAGTTTGTCTTCCTCCAGGGGCACTTTGAAGCACAGACAGAACTCGGGCAGGGCTTACCTGGAGTGACACCGAGGCACTTTGTCAGGAATTTGGACCATCGTGTTGCTGGTGGTTTACGTCTGCACCGGTGTTGGTGTCTTGGTCAAGGATTTGACATAAAAGCAAAGCCCACAAGGATTGAACAGTAGCAAGGAAACTTTCAAAGTAAATCAATAGAAAGGTCAGATTATGCTCAAGACAAAAGTGAAAGCAAAGCCTTTTATGTAGTCTGAAAGGAGCAGGGGTTGGTCACTAACCGTTGTAGTGTGGGTGAGTCTTTATAGATTAGGTCATACAATCATTCTTTTCCTGTAAGCCATGTGCATGCCCAGTTGTGTGTAAGCATAACATGGTGGATAGGGAATTCTCCCGACAAGGTTACTGGAGGTCACAGCCTTGACCTCAAAACTAATTCAGGTCAGATCAGCCTTTCTAGTCTCCAATCTGGACATTAGGAGATTAAGACCAAATAGAATCTATGATTAATGACTGTCAGGGAAAAGAGAAGTTTACTCCATTGTTCAGAGAGGAGGGTACATGTAGGCTGATCCAGGGGTCTGAGGTTTCACTGTTCAGAGTGGAGGATGTGCATACCCCAAGCCATGCATGTGTCTCCCTGGCTTGAGTGAGTGTGAGTACTGTGAGGTATATCCAAAGTCTAGAGTGTAGTGGTTTTAAATAAATTTTGTTCCCGAACATTTAATATTTTACAAGGGAGAATAGAGACCGGGTCTGTGGTCTCCATCTTATCCACTACCCCATCCTATTTCCTTGGAAATGTGACTAGTCCTGACACTGATACTCAAGAACACAGGGAGGTCAAGTGTACAGTCTCCAGTCAGACTTTCGGTACTCACTCTGGATAGAGCTGTCCCCACTGCAAAGCCAGTGTAGACTCAGAAGCAAGAGAAGGCGGCAGTGTGGACATGCAGGGATGGAGAAAAACGGAACCTGTGGAACAGAAATAACTGATCAGCAACCCTGGATATTCTCTCAACTCAGAAAATAATCAGATTCATGCTTTTAAAAGTAAGAGATGAAAAGCCAAACAACAACTGACAGAATAATATTCAACAGACAGCGAAGACTTTCAGAACCCAAGTGGGACTGAAATTAAACGTGAGATGGGTAACACAAACGCTTCCGAGAATTCAGTGACACACAGAGAGCCTGCTGGAAGCACAAGTGTGAAGGGGAAGGGAAAACCCCAAGCAATTAGAAGAAAATCAGACGAGAGACCCTCAAACACCATGGCAGATTCCACAGCAGGATAATCATGGTCCATGAGATGGAACAAAATTGGAGAGTCAGAAACTATTCAAAGACAAAAGTAAAAAACACAAAATTCTTCCACTGAAGGATAGACTTTGCAAAACCAGATCTTTCTGTTAGAGAAGGTTAATTTGATGTAAATGAATATTAAAACAAAATTCTGAGCATACAACATATTACCTAAATGGCAGGGGGCAGGGAATAATCAAATAGCTCCCAAAGTTCATGGCTTTATCATTTACTTGAGTCTAAGTGGCCAGAAGAGAATATTTACATTGGTCATAAGAAAACAAGATGAGGTTTAGAATATTGCTTCCTTTTGGCAGCTGCAACCAGTGACTATTGAACAGAAAGGAAGCCACTGCATCCCTGACAAACAAAACCAAGAACAAAACCCCACACAAACAAAAGGAGAAATCATCCTAAAATCCTGTTCATTATGTGTTGCTGGCATTGGCTGAAAGCTGTGTGCCCGGCTCTGATTTCAGTCTATTTGTGTTCACGAAAACACTGGGAGATAACTATCTTTTCAAATCTCAGCCAATCAAAGATGGATGATTCATGTATGTTTGATATTTCCCCCATAGTAAAAACAGTCAACTAAGACATCAATCTAAAAGTAACCAAAGGAGCTAGAGACAGCCCAGCCATTAAGAGCACTTGCTGCTCTTTCAAGACCCGAGTTCAGTCTCCAGCACCCACATGGCAGCTCACCACTACCTGTAATTGCAGTTCTGAGGGATTGGAATCTTTCTTCTGGTCTGGTAGACACCTGTACATTTATGACCACACATACACATATACATGTGTGCACACAACCAAGCATGTACACAAATAAATAAATAAAAATAAATCTTTTAAAAAAATCTGTCTGAGTAAGGGTCTGTAGACAGAGATACCTTTCCCAGCGCTTGGGTCTGTTATTTAGTCCAAAGCACTAATAGATTCCAGGTCTCAGGAGGCAGCTACCTTCTGGTTCTGGCATAGCAGCTAAAGGCCCAATGAGCTGAATGGATTTTATTTTAGGGACACTAGCGGCTTCTTGAGGCTCCACTCAACACCTGGCCATCTGCTAGAACCTCCTCAGACAATCATTTTGAGGAACAGAATGTAAGCAGATGAGTTCTTGGCGGCAGAGACGTACAGACCACAGCCCTCCCTAAGAGTTCTGGGTAAATGCCTCAATCTCAGGTTGTTGCTTTCTTAAGCCTTGGCCATTGCTCACCTCTCCCTCTTTCTACAGCTGTTCCAGTCAACACTCACACACTCTCACCCTCTCAGCTCCTTTTCAGTCAGCTGTGCCCACTTCCCTGCCCTGAGTGGGTGACAGATTCCCCAAGAACAGCTCAACGCCTCTCACTCTCTCACACATCAGACCCCGGGGACACATATCATCACTTCTGATGATGCTCCCATTGTCACATTCAAAGACACTGCTTCCTGCTCTCCTTCCTCTCTTCCATGCTCGCCCACAACATGGAGGCGGGTATAAACCAAGGAAGGCCAACCGGATGCCACCCTCACAGTGAGTCCCTGCCTGAACGCTGTCTTTCCCCATAAACTTGCTCATGCTTAGTTTGGCTTCCCCTAAATGCCATCCATTCTCCTAAATACATTCCATTTATTTTAGTATCTCCACTAACTGTGGTTTCTCATGACATCATCGGAGCACTTATGTGGGCATCGACACTTTTAGCCACTCCAGTACTTGTCATGAACTTGGCCACGGATTTCAGAGTGTTTACTCATTCATGAGAAAGTTGCATTGAAAACCTGCCTTGTGTAGATTTTCTTCTTTCTAATAAGAAGAAAAGTCTATTTAGCTTTTGCAATGGCTCGGCAATAACTAGTGAGCTGCCTGCAGCCGTACTGCAATCATTTTTCACTGGTTGCTCATACCACTCACCGACCCTTGGGTGTCTATTTATGTGTTTCACAGTCTATGCTCTCTTACAGAACCTATGACCGGCCATACAGTCCATACATTGGTGAGACCCTGGAAACTAAATATGCCCTGCTAGATTCCACTTCCCATGTTCTCATCTCCTACTAGTACCACCACCATGGGAACCAAGGCTCTGACACACTGCCCATGGAGAACACCGGCCCCCTGGAACCAAGGCTCTGACACACTGCCCATGGAGAACACCGGCCCCCTGGAACCAAGGCTCTGACACACTGCCCATGGAGAACACTGGCCCCCTAGAACCAAGGCTCTGACACACTGCCCATGGAGAACACCGGCCCCCTGGAACCAAGGCTCTGACACACTG
>NW_022196913.1:56856802-56867173 GCF_008632895.1 Mastomys coucha
AGGCTCTGACACACTGCCCATGGAGAACACCGGCCCCCTGGAACCAAGGCTCTGACATACTGCCCATGGAGGACACTGGCCCCCTGGAACCAAGGCTCTGACACGCTGCCCATGGAGGACACTGGCCCCCTGGAACCAAGGCTCTGACACACTGCCCATGGAGAACACCGGCCCCCTGGAACCAAGGCTCTGACATACTGCTCATGAAGGACATCAGAACCCAGAGGACCAAGGCTTCTGACACGCTGACCATGGAAGACACAGTCAAGCTGAGTTTATGCCAAAAGGCAACGAGGACAGGAAGTTCTGCTTTCTTTATCACCTCGCCTTCCCCAGCCAATCATCCTCTGCATTAACGCAAGGTTTCCAGACACAACTGCACAGAACTTTGTCATCTTCTCAGAGATTTCCTGGAGGGAATTACAAAGTTTTACTTCATCTCCATTGTCAGCTTTGTGGGATTTAGAGTTGCGGAGAAAATGTGCCTCCTGGCGTGTCTGAGACGGTCACAAAGTCTTCACTGAGCAGGGAAGACCTGGCCCTGAAAGATGGGAGCACCGTCCTATGTGGGCTCAGTTCTGGAACCGAGTACAGGAGAAAGCCAGACGAGCAGTAGCATTGGCCTCTCTCTCTGCTTCCTGACTGGTAGCACAGTGTGACCAGCACCTCACCCTCCTGCTACCACGATGTTTGTACCAGTGTACATTGTATTTGGCCACATTAAGAGAAAAAATTAATATACCCACAAATCTGCCATTTATCCCAGCAAAGTATGAAGGTGAGAAATCATACTCAACTAGAAGCTACAGGGAAGGAAGGCAGGTGATATTCCTGAGGCAGTACACACATGCACACACACACAAACATACACTCACATATACATACACATACACATACATACCTACTTTCATACACTCACATACTCACGTATATGCACACATACACATATATATACATACACCCTCATATACTCACATATATACACATACACTCACACACTCACATACATACACACATACACACACCCTCATACACTCACATACATATACACACATACCACACACATACATGTCTATACACACATACACACTCACATATACATATACATACACACACCACACACACATACACATACTTACACACTCACATATACACACGTATACATACTCACACACACCACATACATACACATCTATGCACATATACACACTTACATACACATATACATACACACACACCACAAACATACATACATAAATACATATACACACACAGCATATACACTTTCTTCCTCTTTCTTCCTATCTCTCGCTCTCTTCTCTGTCTCTTACACACACATACACACACACACACACACACACACAATAATTTTCCTGTTTCTGTATTTTTTCTGTTTATGAAAATGGTGTCCCTTACTTTACTTCCTGAAAGGTCAGTCATTAGAAAATGCTAGAATTGAACTTTTTCTTACCATTCGGTAGTTGGCATAATGAATTATTTTCTAACATCAAATGTATTGACTGTGCCATAACTGGATAAATTGGTTAGTTTTGTCATATTTATTTTATTTTTACTTATGTGTTTATGCATGTATATGTCGTGTTTATGTGTGCATATGGCGATCAGAAGAGGGTGCTGGACCCCCTGCAGTTGGAGTCAAAGGCAGTTGTGAGTTGTAGCTGACAGGGCTGTTGGAATCTAAACTTCAGTTCCCTGTAAGAGCAGCAAGCACTCTTAAACTGCCAGGCTATCTCTCCAGCCCTGTGTTGATTAGTTTTAACTGTCAACTTGACACAACCTAGAATTAGAATCTTCATGGGGACTTATCCAGATCAAGTTGGCCTGGGAGCATGTCTGTGGAGGGTTGCTTCCATTGTTACTTGGCATAGGAAGACCTGGCCACTGTGGGAGGCACCATTCCCTAGCCAGGGTTCTTGAACAGTGTAAGAGAGGAGAAAGATATCTGAGAGCAAGAAAGCAACGATACATATATTTTCCCTTTACTCTTATTTCAGGGCTACTGAAGCATCATGGGAAAGAAATACAAGCACTGGGACTTGACTTGCAGAATTGCTAGCGATCCAATAAGAAATCACTGGACCTGGGGAGAGACTGGACAGGGAGGAAAGAGAGAGGAAGAAAGGGAGGGAGGGACAGAGAAAGGGAAAAACAGAGGATGTGATGTGACTGACTGACTGTGATGTGACTGACTGACTGTGATGTGACTGACTGGCTGTGATGTGACTGACTGGCTGTGATGTGACTGACTGGCTGTGATGTGACTGACTGGCTGTGATGTGACTGACTGGCTGTGATGTGACTGACTGGCTGTGATGTGACTGACTGACTGTGATGTGACTGACTGACTGTGATGTGACTGACTGACTGTGATGTGACTGACTGACTGGCTATGATGTGACTGACTGACTGTGATGTGACTGACTGACTGTGATGTGACTGGCTGACTGTGATGTGACTGACTGGCTGTGATGTGACTGACTGACTGTGATGTGACTGACTGGCTGTGATGTGACTGACTGACTGTGATGTGACTGACTGACTGACTGTGATGTGACTGACTGGCTGTGATGTGACTGACTAACTGTGATGTGACTGACTGTGATGTGACTGACTGGCTGTGATGTGACTGACTGGCTGTGATGTGACTGACTGGGTATGATGTGACTGACTGTGATGTGACTGACTGACTGTGATGTGACTGGCTGACTGTGATGTGACTGACTGGCTGTGATGTGACTGACTAACTGTGATGTGACTGACTGACTGTGATGTGACTGGCTGCTTAAGTCCTTCCTCACCTTTCCCAAAATGATGGACTATAAATTAGAAGTGTAAACCAAATAAACCTTTCCTCTCCTATGATTTTTTGGTCATGGTATTTATCATGGCATCAAAACTGAAAACAGGACAATGGGTAAGAAAGTAGGTGACACAAAATCCCTGTCATTCACTGAAGACAGCATGAGGTGGATAGACATGGGCAGGACCAACTACTTAGGTGCCTATGGACAGAGCAAGCATTGCCATAGCAACAGGACAGGGGAATAAACTGGCATTGAAGAAGGCCAGGATCAATTATTTCATGTTCCTCTTTTGGAGTAGAAGGAGTTGTTCAAACAACTAAAGAGAGGGGGAGTGGTGTTTAGGCAAAGGAACTCTGTGAAAATCACTTCTTATTGGCTCTGGGTCACAGACATGGGAAGAAGAATGGGTTATGGGCACACACATACACACACACACACACACACACACACACACACACACACACACACACCCCAGAGATAAATAATAGGATTGGCTGGACAGTGAGGCATCACCTATGGCAAGACAAAAATGAAGAATGTATCAGTTACAAAACATATCCTTTAAAATATTTACTCCATTGATTAAAATGTATTATTTTTAAGAACTGAAATGTACCCACGTCTTCCTCGCAAAGCTGTCATGTCTTATCTCTTTTTAAATTTAATCAATGCAGTGATGATTGTAGTATAATAGATAAGTCAGAAAGAGAAGATGAAACAGATGTCATTTCAGGGCTACTGAAGCATCATGGGAAAGAAATACAAGCACTGGGACTCAATGTGCAGAATTGCTAGCGATCCAATAAGAAATTGCTGGACCTGGGGAGAGACTGGGCAGGGAGGAAAGAGAGAGGAAGAAAGGGAGGGAGGGACAGAGAGAGGGAAAAACAGAAGGACAGAAGGACAGAGGAGGTGATTCCAGAATACCTGTCAAAGCAGTGAGAGTAGTGATCTCTGACACCATCCACCGTATCTTTTTTGAGACAGGCATGCAGGTTGCCAATATGGATTGCTAGCCAATGAGCTCCTAGTATCTCTCCTCTCCCTCAGCATAGGGATTGCAGACATGTGCCGCCATGCTTGCCTTTGTCTGTGGATTCTGGGGATCAAGCTCAGGTCTTCGTGCTTACAACCTGGGCTCTTTAAGGACCGAGCCATCCATGGATTCCAAGCCATCTCCTTGCTGCCAGATTTGCCCCTCTGCATTCCGTGTCCTAGGAGGCCACTAGAACTTGTAAGATTGCATGAGTGGTGAGTGACTTTCTTTCATAATTCTAAATTGGTTTCCTATCATTCCTCTAACTCCTGCGGACCTGTAAAAGATCCAGAGTCAACCTTGAGAAAGAAGGACAAGGATCGAGGTCTCTCATTTTCTAACGTCAAACTATGTAACAAAGCTGTAGAAATTAAAACTGCATGGTACGAACACAGACGTCCAGACATCAATGTGTATGTCAGCTGATCTTCAATGAGGATTTCAAGAGCACGTGTGGGGAAGGGAGGAGACCTCTACTTATTTTTAAATTTTTAGTGCATTTTTATACCTGTATGCCCACCTGTCTATGCACACACGGGCATGCACGTGCCATGGCATATACATGGAGACAACTTGCATGAGTTGGTTTTCTCAGGTTGCCAGGCTTGGCAGCAGACCCCTCTACCCCTGACCCATCTCACCAGCCTTTTAAATACATGGTGTAGGAAGAATCTTGGGCTTACATGCCTGGAGAATGACGTTGGATCCTCACTCTCTATCAAGAACAAATATCAACTTCAGATAAATGAAGGATTTACACATAAAACTTATTAAGACTATAGAATTAGAAGAAAACTTTGCGTAAAGGGCTTTGCATTGGTCTGAATCACAAGCTTTGTGTATTCCTAAGCTCTGCCCCCAGGCCAGAACTCTTTCTGATTCCCTTACAGCTATTTTCCAGTTCCAACCCAGTTCCTGACTTTTTCTTAAAAATGTTAATCAGAACCTAGCCTCCAGATAAGCATAGGAATAAGTCAGAACCCTTCTGTCCCCAGTAAGGATGTGATGTGTTGCATCCACAGTACAAGCAGCTGTGCTGCTGGTCAAGATGTCACATGATGCATCTCCCCCACACCCTCGGGCAAGCAGTGATGCTGTGAACTTCTCTGACATTTCTCCTACCAGCCAAGCTTCTAATCACATTGCCTTAATGTATGACAGCTGCTTGGAAGCCCATTTCCAATTAAAATGTCTTTTGCAATTCACTGGATTGGGCAGCAGTCTTAAGCCCTTGGTTATCTGATGTCCTGGAAACATAGCTGCAGGGCCAGATGGTCCAGAGCTTAGATTGCCGTGGATTTATTCCCCAGGAAATAAATACCTTGGACGATGATCGCTTTGAGCTAGTCTTTATTTCAAACTTTATTTTTAGACAGTTTATCTTTCTCATAAGAACAGGTTTCACAAGGATATTATGAGTGGAAATCACAGAGGGAGCTCTGAAGCCTTAGCTGTGAGCCCAGGGGGAGAAGTCACATGCATTGAAATGTGTGAACCCGGCGGGGGTGGGGGGGAGAAGTCACAGGCATTGAAATGATTCCCCTGGGGTCCAAATGTTGGCTAAGATTTCCCCTGTGCCTGATGTCTGCATGTGACCCCTACACACTCATTCCTACATGAGGCCAACTATTAAGGTGTTTGAACATCAGCCTTTTTCTTTGTTTAAGCTCTTCTTGCTATTATACCAATAGTTATCATCAGACCTTTATTGCCTGAAATTAGGTCAAAGTTACCATTCTAAATGTTAAACTAGTTTATCGAGATAAGGATTAGTTCCCTCCATCTTCTGTGGCAAGGATCTTGTGCTTTCTGTAGTTTGCCAATGTCTGTTAAACAGCCAGTGTCTTTTAAATAGGGCATATTTGCCTCCCACTAGAGCAGCAATGAGGATCCTTGGCAGTTCTAGAAGGCACAGAAACCCCTGTGAGCCACATGGAGACATTTGACTGACCACAAAGAAGAAAGTAGTGCCAGCTCTGAGGTGTAGAATGCTCAAATGTGTGTTGTGTGTCATACCTAGATGTGCCTGTGTCCAAGGAAACTGGCCCCTCAGACTGGCTGTTCCTATGTACCAACAGTACTCATTCGGCTTGTGCTCTTTGTAACACAAACTAGCTGAGCCAGTTTCTGGCTGTGGACATCTTGACAGCTGGCAAGACATGGACAACCATGGACAACCATATGAAGAGGAGAGGACCGATGCCAGGGAGCATTCCCTCCCAGAGTGACAATGAGAGCTGAGATAGCAACCTTTTACATCTCTCTGAGATTTGGACCCATTTCCTGGTGACATCCCTCCCCACTATTGCTCTCTGAAAAGGCTCTCTCTGGTCATTGGAGGCCCCACCCTTATTAATAATCTTAGGACTTCACCATGGACATCTTACAAGTGTAGTCATCCAGAACCATAGGAGTGTCACCCAGAGGGACTCCCCTCAGAGACTAGACAATTTCTTCATTGATGGGAAATATCTGGTTTGGTATCAACATTCTGTTCTTGAATAATTTTTCCCTAAGTTGTATATGTGTGTACATATGCATATGTGTTCATGCATGTACATGCATGTGTATGCATCTGTACATGTGCATGTTGGTATCCATGGAGGCCAGAAGCCAGCATTGCATCAGCTGGTACTGGAGTAAGAGGTGGTTGTGTATAGCCTGGATCCCTACAAGAACAGCAAGGGTTATTCTCTGCTAGGTCGTCTATCATAATCTATAATTTCATATGTTGCTTATTTTTGCCTGTTCATTATACTTAAATATATTCCTCAGGGCTCTTTTTTTATACTTTTTTATTAGATATTTTCTTTATTTACATGTCAAATGTTATCCTCTGTCCTGGTTTCCCCTCTGAAAACCCCCTATCCCCTCCTTCCTCCCCCTGTTCACCAACCCACCCACTCCTGCTTCCTGGTCCTGGCATTCCTCTACACTGGGGTATACAGCCTTCACAGGAGCAAGGGCCTCTCCTCCCATTGATGACCAACAAGGCCATCCTCTGCTACATATGCGGCTGGAGCCACGAGACCCTCCATGTGTACTCTTTTGTTGGTGGTTTAGTCCCTGGGAGCTCTGGGGGTACTGGTTGGTTCATATTGTTGTTCCCCCTATGGGGCTGCAAACCCCTTCAGCTCCTTGGGTCCAGCTTTTCCATTGGGGACCCTATGCTCAGTCCAATGGTTGGCTGAGAGCATCCACCTCTGTATTTGTCGGGCATTGGTAGAGCCTCTCAGGCGTCAGCTATATCAGGCTTCTGTCAGCAAGCACTTGTTGGCATCCACCACAGTGTCTGGGTTTGGTGACTGTATATGGGACGGATCCCCAGGTGGGACAGTCTCTGGATGGTCATTCCTTCAGTCTCTGCTTCACAGTTTGCCTCTGTAACTCCTTCCATGGGTATTTTTCCCCCTTCTCAGAAGGACAGTGGGAACTGTAATGGGCACATGCCATAGTGTCCGTGAGTGGGAGGTGCTTAGTCAACATAGAGTAACCCAGGAAGAGAAGGTGGAGTTGGGACTGTCTGTCCAGAGTTCAGGTTCTGATCTGAACCATTTTTCTCAAGTCTGCACTACAGGCCGTGAACACAGACCTGGCCTCTGATGGCTTGCGAGGAAGCAATTTGGAACTTGAACTACCTCAAGGGATGTACTGGTGGGAAGTCTGATGGAAGGGACCACGTTAGGTATGTCACAATGAAGCATCCAGGGCTACCTAAGAAATCATCTAGTGTTGTGTGGGGTGCTTGGAACACCTGCACAGAGAGAGAGGGGAAGTATGGATGTTGAACGGCACCAAGACAGCATGGGTGACTCAGGCATGGGCATTTCTACCTACAATCACAAAGAGGACAGGTTTATGCTCCCAACATAGGTTGTGGGTTTTTTTAATTGTTAATATTTCAGATTTTAAAGAAGTTCTGAGCAACGAGATGAAAAATGATAAATTTACTTCCTGCTAAAACTGTGCGAATAAGGAGCTTGCTTTATAAATGAGCTTGATGGTAGGGTGGTATAGAAGCTAAAAACATAGTGGAAATTAGAAAATGACCAATGAAATGAGTACTCTCTTGATGAGAGAAAATAAGAGACAACAGAGAAAAGAGGACGCTAGGAATGAAATTACAAAATGATACTGAGGGGGGGGAAAAAGCAATTTAATTGAAACAGAAAAGGAGAGGTTCACCGTGACGGAGAAGGGACAGGTAGGCTAACGCTGGGATAATTAATATGTTCGTAACTCAGAATCTCCACAGGGAAGCAAACCCATCTCCAGGAGAGTGAGCTAGAACTTCACAGACACGGAGGGAGCCGCCACACGCAGCAGGAAGGGACCATTTTTCCTTGGAAACCGACACAAAAGATCAACACAGACGTGACTTCTATGTGTGTTCCGGAAGATTGTGTGGTGGGCGGTGTGTGAACATGAGAGTGCCTGCGAAGTGAGTGCACACACACAGGCAACCACTTCAGGTATGAGCATCTCTGCCACCTATCTCACCACCACCAATGTGACAGGTCTGCACCACCAAGCATAGTCTTAAAAAAGTTGTTCATACTTGTAATTGTATGTATGTGTGGTGCTCAAGGGCATATATTCACAGGCACCAAATGCATGCAGGAACCCATGGAGATCAGAAGAGGGCACTGAATGCCCTGGAACTGATTATGGGTCAGAGTTCAGGTTCAAGAACACAAACCCAGGTTTGTGATTATCACTATAAGAGTAGTGAGCGGCCATAACCACTGAGCAATCTCACCATGAAAGAGAAAACATTTTCTTAGGAAAGAAAATAGAGATGAGGGGGCTCATCACATGACCCTCTGATAGTGATGGGAGTGTACAGGTTGGTATGTGTGAGCCCTATTCATATATATATGCAAGCATACATGTACCCTCACTCACATGTGTATAGACATACATATATACAAGTGAAATCTCTCCTCTCTCTTCTAATACACACACACACACACACACACACACACACATTTATGCAAACAGAGGGCATTAGTGTGCTTTGCAATCACCGGTTATTTCCATGTATTGATCATTATCTGCATTCTGTTTAACATTCTGTAATTCAGAAAGTTACTCAATAGTCCAGTGACCTTGAAGGCCAGGGACACGTCAGGTGCATGAACAAACAGGATATGCCCTAAGATGTATTATTCATTGCAGTGTTTCAAGTTATGAATGAGGATCCTGATACATGAACCAAGAATGTGTTGGCTAACTAAAGTTATCTGAGAGGAGTGAGCCTCAACTGAGAAAATGCCTCCATAAGACTGAGTTGTAGGCTGGCGTATTAAGCCATTCTCTTAATTAGTGATTGAGTGGAGTACCCAGCTCCTTGTGGGGTTAAGTCATCCCTGGGATGGGTTCTATAAGAAAGCAAGCTGAACAAGCCATGGGAGCAAGCAGTGAGCAACACCCCTCCATGGCCTCTGCATCAGCTCCTGCCTCCAGGTTCCTGCCCTGCCTGAGTTCCTGTCCTGACTTCCTTCTATAATGAACAGTGCTACGGAAGTGTAAGCTGAATAAACCCTTTCCTCCTCAACTTGCTTTTTGGTCATCGTGTTTCATCATAGCAATAGAAACCTAGCTAAGTAAAAATTAATTAATTAATTATTAATATAAATATATACATACACATACATAGTGGGAAAAATAAATGGACTAGTTTCATATTTTAAGTTTGAAATATTACTTCTAAAGTATACAAATCAAGAGAAACATAATTTTTAAACACAATGGTGTCTTGCACTGGGCCACAACATTTGATCACGTTGATATACTGTGTCCGGGATAGGTAAGGGCTAGGAGACACTGACCCTGAATGTTCCTCCTGTTTGAGCCAACTGCAACAGTTCTGTAGCATGGGATGGTTGACAGGCTGTCACCATAGTCAGACTTGCATTGTCACATATCCCAGACCACTGGTGGGTTTGTGTATTCTCTCTCTCAATGAGTATTATGGGGTATGGTTGTTATCTGTGCTTTTTCTGAGCCCTAGGATCATGATCTAGTGAATTCTGACCTTGTGATGTAGACACGAGCCATCCAATGTTGATGTGGGAGCTAAGAATGAGTGCCCTATAGGAATAGCTAAAAAAAGAAAACCTTAAGCTTCTTAGGGAAAGAATATGGAGCATAAGAGTCACTTCTCAACTCGTCCTAAGGTAGTAGTCATGAAGTGACAAATCTTCCAGGGCGCTTTCTGGAATATCTGCGTGGGAAGAGAAATGAGACATGGGTGGCGCTTCTGCTCTGTACACATACAGGCAGAGCACACTTGGCAGGGGACTTCGACAGGCAGAACCCAGTCTGATGGAATGTCAATCCAAGCTTCTTGATGACATAGGCATGTGGAGAAAAATGGCCATCATAGATAGTGTGTTTGGACACTTGGATGCCCTATGGCAAAGCTGTTTGGGAAGGATTGGGAGCTAAAGCCCTCAAAGAGGAGGTGTGTCAGTGGGGGGTGGGTATGTCAGTGGGGGTGTGTGTGTC
>NW_022196913.1:56867801-56868630 GCF_008632895.1 Mastomys coucha
CTCTCCCCCCCCCCACTCTCTGGATCAAAGAAGAGCCCTCAGCATTTCTCTAGTCTCATACTTACCTGATTGTTGCCAGACTCCTCACAGTGATGGTTATAAACTTTAGTCTCTGGAACTGGCTAATATAATTTGACATTTTCCTTTAGAAGTTGATCATGGTGTTTTGACATGGCAATAGATTAGAAACACAGGAAGCAGGGATGAATCTCATCAGTAAGTAGATGCTGGAAGGGAAACAGGGAACCAAGACTCAAGTCTTCATTGTGCTCAGTGCTCTATGCCTGTTACTAGGGCTGGGCAGAGCAGACTACAGCACAGGACTTGGTCAAGGCTATGGATACAAGATGTGGTCAAGGAAGTGGACTCCAGACAAATGTACAAGCTGTCACAAAAGCCCATATTCCCACTGACCCTACCAGCAGCCTCTGTAGAGGAAAGCAAGAAGATCAATTTGCTTGGCAACTATACATTAAGATCAGGTTTCAGAAATTCACCTTCCCACATAAGTAGATACACAGTGGACTCATCTTACTTCATGTAAGTGATCCCCAAAGACACTGCCCCTGCTGATTCAAGGAAAGGCTCCTTATGTGAAAGGTGGGCAGGAGAATGTTGCAGATACTTCACTCAGGAAAGTTGCACACGATACGACTGAGCAGCAGCTGCAGCTCTGTGGCAATCAGGACTCCTCATCCTCACCCTAAGTCTGAGCACTGAGCATAAGGTATGACACTAGCTGCTGGCCTTGTCAGGGAAGTAGTGGTGTACAACCCTGCCATGCCCCACCTACCTGGCCTTGTCAGGGAAGCAGTGGTGTACAACCCTG
>NW_022196913.1:56868810-56869399 GCF_008632895.1 Mastomys coucha
CATGCCCCACCTACCTGGCCTTGTCAGGGAAGCAGTGGTGTACAACCCTGCCATGCCCCACCTACCTGTTCCCACCAGACAGAATAATCTTGTAACCTTACTCAATTAAAGTCAAGAAATCCCCAACTGGAACATGAAATTCACATCGTTTTATGTAACCCCTGAATGGAGTAACAGCACCATAGGGGCCTGAAGGGAGGTAGGTGGCTGTGAAGACAGAGACACAGCTGGCACCAGATCAGGTCAAAGCCCAGGCAAGTAAATCGAGAGGAAGAGACTCGGGGAAGTCTGTGACATCTCTTCTCCACAGTCACACCCTGCCTGAGCATCCCAGGACAGGAGCATGTTTCTCAGGCAGTATCCACCTTAATCCAAGATGAACCTTACCAGGAAGACACACTCTTCTTCTCCTGGGTGTTCACGCAACTCTTCTCTTCAGGTGAATTTTGCTTCTCCTGCTTGTCCATAGCCTCTGTCGCCCACCACCCAGCTCATTCCTTCTTCTCAACAGCCTGACTGGAGTTTCCTCTGGACAGGTTCTCCTCCTCATTCCTCAAGGTCATGCCCTTCCCTCTCCCTTCCTCCCTCC
>NW_022196913.1:56869597-56912043 GCF_008632895.1 Mastomys coucha
CCAGATTCCTCTTCCTATGTCTCATTATCGCCTGGGTTTACACAGCACACACACGTCTTGCATTCTGTCATTGATAATGTTGACAGGTCTCTTAGTCAGGGTTTCTATTCCTACACAACACATCATGACCAAGAAGCAAGTTGGGGAGCAAAGGGTTTATTCCGCTCACACTTCCACATTGCTTTTCATCACCAAAGGAAGTCAGGACAGGAATTTATACAGGGCAGGAACCTGGAGGCAGGAGCTGATGCAGAAGTCATGGAGGGATGCTGCTTACTGGCTTTCTTCCCCTGGCTTGCTCAGCTTGCTTTCTTACAGAAGCCTGGACTACCAGCCCAGGGATGGCACCACCCACAATGGGCTGGGCCTCCCCTCCCCCACCCTTGATCAGTATTTGAGAAAATGCCTTCCAGGTGGATCTCAGGGAGGCATTTCCTCAACAGAGGCTCCTTTCTCTGTGATAACTCCAGCTTGTGTCAGGTTGATACACAAAACCAGCCAGTACATGGGGGTTAGGGCACAAGCTGGTGAAGACCCTAAGTCCTGTGAGTCACATAATTCTTTCTCACGTGTACTGCCGAAGCCAGACAGCTGCCTCTTCTTAACAAGATGGTTTTGTGGCTGACCTCTAGCCAGCCAGTAGTTTGGGGGAACAATGAAGTGAATCACTGGGGAGCTAATTTAAGCAGAGCACACACTCTGCAGGGAGATGAAGGCTGTAGAGTTTGTACCCTGGTTGCTGGGATGTCTGACAGCTAACAACATGTCAGGGACACACAGCTTCTACAAGTTCTGGCCCGGCTCCCTTCTGTGGCTGATAGGCCATACCAGTCTGAACACGGACCTGTGGTCTTCAGACCTTAAAAGAAGGCACAAGCAAAGGCTCTGTTAGTGAGCTGACACAGAAGGGCTTAGCAGAGAGCCGCCCTGCGGTTCAACAGCTCTCCACCAGATTCCCCCGTTCCTAACTTGGGCTCCTTTTCACCCAGCCATCCTCCCTCCTCCCCTCCCTCCTCCCCTCCTCAAACCCTGGTTGTATTCTCTGCTGACTGCTACTGGCTCAACTTCTCCAGAATCCACATATGGGAGATGCAGCAGGAAAGCTCCCTTCCAAGGTCACAGGCACCTTTGGGTTCATGTCCTAGAAATGGGTACAGCACATCAGTGGGAAAAGGCCTTGAAAGAGCAAAGGTGAATGTTGGTTACCATGCCTAGTCCACTTCTTTGGGATTCCATTCTCCATGCTTTGCTGTCCTTACCTAGAGGTTGTATCTCAGGGGTCGGGGAGGGAGACGACAGCATAAACTGTGAACTTGTGGCTAATCTGCCCCTTTACCCCTTGGAGAGCCAAGCCCCTTTTTCTGATCTTAGTAGAGGCTGTGTGTGCCTCCTGGGGCTGATCCTTGCTAGATGTAGGAGGTGGATCCTCATGGTTATACCCTCACCGTTTTCAGACTCAGTGTTCCCATCCTGGGAAGGTTCATGGAGTACACAGTATCACATGTTCTCCCACGGAAGTGTACACTAGTTCCATTCATGTCCCCAGTGGTGTTGATGCTCTTAGTAACCTCAGCATCGTTCTGGGTCCTGGGGTTCCCTTTGCACTTGGTGCCCTCCAGGAACCACACGGTGTGACTGAATGCGATGGTACAGCCAGTCTCCCCAGGCTCAGCCTCCACACTATCCTGTGGAGCTCAGAACCAGAAGTGGTGTCCTCCATGTTAGACAGGAGCTCATCACATATGCCACGAAATGTCATATCCCTCAGGATTGTTCTTGATGTTGAAGACCTCCACAGCATCACCCTCTTCATCAGCTTGAGCTCATCTCTCTCTGGTTTCCATGGTAACACAGTAGCAAGGGCAGCATCACAGTTGCTTCCCCAAGAAGCAAAATACCATGTGGCAAGTTAGGGGTGTTTTGTGTGTTTGTTGAGGTTTGTGAAGGAAAAACTACTTTCTTTTAACCCAAGAATGGAAGCCTGAGGCTTAGCAGTCCCAGGTGTGACAGGCTACCCCACTGATGGGATAGGCCAGGCCACTGAAGCACTGAGTCCTGAGGCCCTGGGTTATCACTGAGAGGATTCCTATTGCGATGTAGCGTGCTGGTCCAGCATACAAGTTTTAGTTAGATCTAGATGAAAGATGAAGGATGATACCTGTAATCAGCACTTGGAGGTGGAAGGAGCAGTAGTTTGAGAGCACCCATAGATACACAGGATTCATTCACCATTCCTGCTATTCTATAGGCCTGTCCCAAAGCATCAAACATAAAAATAACTTGACAGACAAAATCACTCCATAAAAGTACACATGATCTCTTATGTTTCCCTTTACCACTCAGGTAGGTATGAGGTGGGTGATGTGTGTGCGTGTATACATGTGTGTGTGTGTATGTGTACATGCATGCACACAGGTATACATGTTGGGGTCTCTGTATTTGTTTGTCTTTCTGTGTGTGCAGTTACTTGTCTCTGTGTGTGTGTACTAACATTCATTCCATTTCTGTGGACTGTGAGACCTAGAAGCCAGCAGGTCTCCTCCTTGCCAGTGGTGGGAATCTAAGCAGAAGCCACCGTAACTGTTTGCTAAGGGAGGGGAGATGGAAGTCAGGGCCTCACACTTGCCCGCTGAGCACTTCACAGTCAAGGCCCTTTCAAGCTTTCTATGCTTTTTGGTTCCACTTTCCCCCCACCCCACAGTTTCTCGGATGTCTTCCTGTGTCTCCCAATCCCCTAAGTGGGTCTGTGCAAACTACAGGTCTGCCGAAGCAGGGACAGCTGACCTAAGCCACCCTCTCTGGCCTCTGGTTGTTTTAATGACCTGCAAATGTTTTCCTCGAGTGTTGGCAGCTTCATAGTCCCTGGGGTCTCCTTTTCATTTACCCCTCCAGAAAATATGTGTGTTACTCCCCAACCGTCACAGCTCTGTGACTTTGTAACCATGACCTTATGAGGATTTCCTTAACTTGTTCCTTTACTCCTCCTCCTACCAGTCAAGGAGCCAAGCCCCAGGTTCCTATGCCATGCGACAGCATTTGACAACATCTATGCAGTTGATCGGTTATAAAAAGCAATGGTCGCTGACTGGTGCATCATTGGCAGAAGGAAGCATTTGCCTGGTGACATAGTTCTCCCACTGCAACATCTAGCATCTTTTAATCTATGGAGCTGACCCAGCACAGAGCTGGCAGGGCCACCAAAAACAGGAAGTGCTTTGCATCTGCAGTTCAAGTGGCCTTATAGCACAAAAAAGAAACTCTCATTGATGAACTGAAGGAGGAGGGTTCTACATCTATCTGCCTTACAGCACAGAAGGGGAACTCATCTCCATGGAGGAGGTCTCTACTTCGGTGTGCTGTGCCAGCCAGGTCCTCTGTCCTGAGGTGTTCAGTCAATGCTGCCTGGTCAGTCATCTGGAGAGTCTGGGGATGTTCAAAGGAATGTCTGTGAGCGGAAGGAGGACTGAGAACATGGTTAGTGCAATGTGCATACCAGGAGCATGAAGCTGAGGGTCTAATTGGTTGGCATTACTAATACAACCACAGGTGGAAAAGGCTATTGCCCAGAATCTTAGGAGCTCTCTCAGGTCTGTGACACGCATGTCGGTAACACACATGTGTTTAGTAAAAGATTTAGAAATAATGTCGATGCGTTTTTGAACTCGTGAAGGAGATGCAGCAGTAACTATGTGCCAGAAGGAAGAAGGAACGGGTTAAATCTGACAGCTCTGGGATGCCAGAGCAAAGGTTAGTCTCGAAGCTCTCTGCATTTGCAGCCTTGGAAAACAACCCAAATTTCCTCAAGAAAAATTGTTCTGTGACAGAGAGTTGAATTTTGACTTTGTTGTTTGGACACAGACACCAACAGCAAAGAATTGGGTAAACCTTTGGCTAAATTGTGTACTTGACGTGTTTGCTGCCTTTAAAATCAGCTACCAATAGGACATAGTTGTCCTGGCTAAAGAGCAGCAAGAAGTGCCACTATGAAAGCTTCGGTGGGTGTCGTAGTCAGGGTTTGTATTCCTACACAAAACATCATGACCAAGAAGCAAGTTGGGGAGGAAAGGGTTTATTCAGCTTATACTTCCACATTGCTGTTCATCACCAAAGGAAGTCAGGACTCACACAGAGCAGGAACTTGGAGGCCATGGAGGGATGTTCCTTACTGGCTTGCTTCCCCTGGCTTGCTCAGCTTGCTTTCTTATAGAACCCAGGACCACCAGCCCAGGGATGGCACCACCCACAATGGGCTGGGCCCTCCCACCCTTGATCACTAATTGAGAAAATGCCTTCCAGCTGGATCTCATGGAGGCATTTCCTCAAGGGGAAGCTCCTTTCTCTGTGATAACTCCAGCTTGTGTCAAGTTGACACAAAACCAGCCAGCACAGTGGAGGACAGCTCCAGAAAGTAGAGACCACAGTGAAGAATGCACAGGCTAGAGGTTTCCAGCTGAGAAGTCAGTGTCCTGATGTTTCTATTCACTTGGGGTGAGAGATGAGAGTTTCTCTCAAGGAGAGGTGATGAGTCAGGAAGAAAATCAAATGAACAGTTAATAAAATAAAGGAATTCTCAACATTGGCCTGGGAAATCTTGTTTCAAATATGAAGACATTTAAACTGCTCCCATTTTATTAAGAGTCTTGAGTGTTAACATTGGGGCAGAAATGAACACACAGGGTCTGAGGCACTGAGGCATTGTGGGCAAGGCTTCCAAACAAAATTAAGAGCTGCTGTTCTGTAGCATTCCCAGCCAGGCAGCAGAGAAGTTTTACCCCACTGTTCTTCCTTGCTGTAGATCGTTCATGTTTCTGGATGAAACACACACAGCCTTTATATTTATAAATATGTAAATAAGATAGTATCAATTCCCTGCAAGGGAAGAAGCAAGGGAAAACAGGGAGGCTACCCAAAAGTGTTTTATGTTGACTTGTGCTAAGATCTGCAGTGTAGATTAATTTGCTGGTTCTAAGGGACATGCAGTGATCATGTCCTTTGCTGAGCCAAGTCCCGAAGGCATTCGAAGCTTGCTGCTTTAGAGTTGTTAGAAGAACTGGCCTGGCCAATTGGATGCCGTTTCTCACATGAACTCCTTTCCCTCACATTGCCTCAGGTTAGGTAGCTTTTACCTTGAGGGGAGATGGACAGATACATGCCTCAGGTTTTCTGCTTTCAGAGTCCTTAGACAGAATATCCTTGTCCCCAAGGCTACTTCACCACCACAGTAAACAGAATAGGAGGCAACAGTTGCCTAGAGTCTGCCATTTCTACCACTTCGAGCGCTCCTTGAGCCAGGCATGGGAAATCTTTCCTTGATATTTAGAAGGCTTTCTCAATGCAGGGAGTTCATCAATAGATGAACAATCCCTAAACCCCTTGCACTGGGTCATGACTTATGCTCACACTGATATACTGTACCTGGGATAATTAAGGGCTGGGAGACACAGATACTGGATTTCTTACCTGCTCCAGCCACATTCAACAGGGCTGTGGCATGGAATAGTTGACTGACTGCCACTCTGGTCAGACATCCATTGTCACATATAACAGGTGAGTTTGTGTGTTCTGTCTCTCAGTGAGAATTGTGGGGTATGCTGTTGCTTTTCAGAGACACATAGTCTTACAATCTATACGATCTGGTCATGAGCATCAAGTGTCTGTGTAGGGGGCTAAACATGTCCCCCTATTGGAGCAATTAAAAAAAAAAGCTTAAGGGAAGAAATTAGAGCAAAAAGAGCCTCTTCTCATATTTTCCTGAGACGGTCATCGACGGACAAATCTGTCAATCTCTGAATAGGATCTCTGGAACTTCTGCATAGGAAAAGACAAGGGAGGCATTTCTGCAACCTGAAAATTCAGGCAGAGCAAGAGATGGGGACGGTCAGAATCCAATGTATTACTTTCTTAGGAACGCTTCTTCCAAGCTGCCAGATAAGATGGAGTGTTGGTCAGAATGAGAACGCCCCCCCCACTTGATGCGCATGTTTGGGTACTTGGTCCCCAATTGGTGAAACTGTTTGGGAAGGACCATGGCGTATGACTGGTGTGAAGGTGTGTAGGGAGTGGCAAAGCATTTATAATTTCAAAGCCAAGGAAATTCCAACTAATCTCTCTCTTTGTGTGTGTGTGTCCATCAGTCTGACAGTCTGTCAGTCAGCCAGTCTGTCTATCTGTCTGTCTGTCTGTCTATATGCCTGTCTGTCTTCCCTCATGCTTGAGAATCAAAGCTAAGTTACAATCTACCTCTCCAACCCCATGCCTGTCTGCTGTTGCCAGATTCAGCATCATGATGACATTGCACTCAAACCCTCTGGAACCATGAGCCCCTAAGCTTTCTCTTATAAGAGAATTTGCCTTGATCACAGGGTTTTGTCACAGGAATAGATTAGAACGAGAGTGCAGGAATCGGCCGGTTCAATAAGTGGGTGCTGGGAAAAAAGATACTCTGTGCCTGCCTTTCCCAAGCTCCTGTCTCATGGACCCTGGAGCAGCTGGGAAACATTTCAGGGACAAGAGTCAAGTTCTTAGTCTGGCAACCCCGGGGATCCATTGCCCTGTCTCTGCCAGCAGGGCTGATCAGTGTAGACTGCCACAGTGGCATGGTCTAGGGTATAGTTGTGGCCAAGGAAGTGTCTTCCAGACAAATTGATAAGCTGCCACTAAGGCCCATATTCCAACCTCCCAAGAAACCCGTGACCTAAATCACCATCGAAAAGACACAAATCAATAAATGAGTGGAACCCACAGGAACCCTAGTGGGGATAAGGCAAACTTGAAATCCAGAGGACTGACAATCCTGAGAGAAGTGGATGACTAGATTCACAAAACAGATGTCAGATTGATCTAGGGGTTACCACACATGTACCACGACACGTACCACGTGCTGCCTTCCTGCCGTTACACCTGGGGGTGACATACAGTCAGTATATTACAAAACATCTAAAGAGATCAGTGTAAGGACCACATGGAAAGGGTGATACAATCTCCCTGACAAGGACATCCCAAGACCAACTGATTGCGTGACGGATCTTACTTCTAGGCCAAAGAGAACATTGAAAACTGATGCTCCTCGAGCTGTTCTGCCAAAGAGACTTGGTAAGATTATTTCTAACTTAGCCTACAAAGCACCAGGGACTGCATTGCCTTTGTCATGGCCATGAGCACATCTCTAACAAGATGGAGCTTCAGGGAGAAAGGCTTGCTCTTCTCTCCAGCTCTCAGAAGTCAGGGAAGGCATGGCAGTGGAAGGAGCTGTGATTTGGGAAGATGGTTCTGAAGAAGATAAATAGTCACATGACTTTGGCTGGGGGCCCCTGCTGCGTCCAGTCCAGCAGCTATGTGAACTGGGTTCCTGAAAGAAAGGCTGGGAGTCTAGGAGTGGGGGATGGGACGCCGAGAGAGAAATAATGAGACCAAAACAAGTTTTTTGATCAAGGTCCAAGGTCCAATGTTTACTTAGGAGAATGAGTATTTATAGGAAATGAAAGCATCCCCCTCAATGCCAGGATCTCATTGAGTCATTAGCATCTTGTTGCTAGTAGAAACTTGCCAAGCAGGAACACTCAGTAACACAGAAGGTGGTGGCTACTTGTAGAAAACTTCAGAAGTGGCAGGACAATAGAGTTCTCTTATCTCAGAAAACTCCACCCTAGATGGGACAGTTCTGACAGCAGAGCAGGGACTGGGGGGGGGGGGTGTCCAATTCCTCCCTTTGTATTATTTTAATAGAGGCCTTAAAGAACTGAGGTGGTCAATTAGTTGCCTCATCCTTGTATGAGTGGACCTTGACCAGTTGGGGGAGCATTGACCTGATTCCTCTGTGGGTCAGATGCCATTACATCCCACAGTCATGGCTCTTGGTATCTTTTTTGGAGGAGAGGTAGAGCCTTTTAGAAATTCCTTAGGATAAGGTTAAAAAATGGGTAGCAACTCCTTGCATACCAGGTCTGTCACTTGGGGATCCAGAGACTGCCAGGGTGGGACATTCCCCTGTGGTGCTTAGCCATGCAGCCCATGCTGGTGTCCATACTGAATTCATTTTATCTTGAACCAATATGCACAGGTCTGAATCCTGTGCAGCTCCTGAAAGGAGAATTAATGACCTCAGGGTCGGCAAGCCCTCTATCAGTCAAATTAAGTCTATGATAATGAGTCAAGATGAATAACTGCCACATCTGAGCTTTTCTGAAGTCAAGCGGGAATGTTGGTAATGGACCTGCTTGAGATGCAATGTCAAAGTTTAAAGGCAACAAGATTAACATTATCTGTGAGGATGTCCCAGGCACTCAATTCAGTTACAAATTAGCAAAGCTCAGACTCAAGGTCTGGCCTCCAGGTGTGGGGGAAGTGGCTTTGGGAATCACAAGGGAATTGTTAACTCTTAGGAAAATACTGGAGGCTATGTCTCCAAGTTAACTACGCTGGCTAGTAAAGATTCCTAGCCACCATTTTAATTGGAATCACATTCACTAAAAGACACAGGATCCGTATCCACTTGACGAACCAATCTTCCAGGCAGCCATCACCCTCCATCTTCTTTTTGTGAGAACCTTTTATCTCATATTAAAATGGGATCTGGACCATTCCACCTGTCAGTTAGTGGGTCCCGCCAATTAACCATGGCATATGAACTGGAAGTGAGTGGATGCCAATGGCAATCCGTGGTAGACTGACCACTAGCATCAGTTTGAAAAAAATTTAAAACAAATAAAAAGCGAGATGTGCTTTTGTTAACTTTGGAGGGAATGATTCCCCCTTCTTCTATTATTATAAACCAAATTTTCACAGTGTGAAGTGCACGTTTAAGAATTTCTTGTCTCTGAGAATTATAAGGAATCTCAGTAATATGGGCTACATTAAATTGTTGACAAAACATTTCAAAAGTTTGACCATAATAATGTTTCATAATCTGTTTTAATCTGATTAGGAACATCAAGCATAGAAATATAATGCAGACAATAACCAATTACAGTTTTTTGTTGCTTTTCATGTTAAAGCAATTGCAACTAGGAAGCCTGAAAGGGTATCAACAGTCACATATGCATATTTTATTTTTAATTTTTAAATCAGAAATAATCTTTTAAAATGCCAAATTATCATAAACAATTATAAACCCTGATATACACATATATGTGCATATATATACATGCTATCAATATACAAATTAAAGTTTGATTTTAGCACCTTAAAAATAGTGACTACAGCACATAGTTCAATTATTTGTGGTGGAGTAGGGGGAAATTCACGAGACTAAACATGTGACCCAATTACATATACATCTATCCTATAGAAGGGCTGTAGATATGTATGTATATGTGTGTGTGTGTGTGTATACATAAATTTATAGGAAATATAAAGGCATGCATTTAAGCAAATTTTAACAATTTGTCTTTTGGATAATTATTATTTTTGCTTAAAATTTGTACTTTGTAATAGGCCAAATATCAATAAATATTTTGCAATAACCAATTTAATTGCTGTTTGAAGCAAGAAATAGATGTCTCATCAGGTTTTTAAGTCATATTTTCTAAAATATTTTCATGATTTTATCAAATAATTGTTTATTAATACCACAACAACTTCATAATAGGATGTTAAAACTTTACTTTGGATATGAGAAAAGATGAATCAATATTAATGCTCTCTATTGTCAAAGAATTGTTGTGGGCACATTGAGTAACAAAACTAAACATTTGATTGTAATTGATTACAATTGATAACAATTGTTTACAAAAGCTTCCTTTACTTTCTGCAAAAGCTCTTCATCTCTCACCAGTTACTCTGTATTCCCTTTGACAACTTAAACAAAGGCTTACATCCTGTGGTGAGCTTAAGGTAAGGCCTTAGACAAAAGTAATTTGAAATAAGCAACTCATCTTTTCTTTTTTGATATAACTTTCTTGATATAACTGAGGCCCAAATATTGAAAAAGATATTGCCTCTGAAACCTTTTTGGATCAACAAGTACTCGTTTTTTAAGCTTATAGTACAAGAGCAAAGGTAGTAAAATTTCCTACTAGAGGGAAACAATGTACACGGAAAAATTCAAAGTCCTAGTTTCTTGTACTGATGCAGAGACAAAAAAAAAAATTAAACTAATGTAAGGCAATTAGGCATTTTTAAAAGCAAAACTTTCTAATGATTACAACCTCACTAGAAGTGAACTCTTTAAAATTACCAGGAAGAGGAAAAAAAAACCCAAACTTTTAAATACACAACAATTTTATATGAAATAGGTGGCCAGATTGTAATACCACTATAAATTTTACAGCCTCATTGACCTTCACAAATCTTGATTTTAAACTTTATTTTAAACAGCACCTGAATAGATTTGAAATAATGCTGTTTTGTCTTAAAAATAATTCTCCGAAGGCAAGGAGAGGTGAGGCTTTTCTAAGCAGGGTTTGCAAAACAAAAGAAATGTCACACAAACCTCACTAAGACTTCTCAGTGCTTTGCATTATCTCAAATGTAAATATTTTTGTTACTCTGAGTATACTGTCTGAGTTTTGGCCTGAGATTACACCTCCTGCAGTGAGGACAGATTCCAGGGGAGCGATTTTACTGTCTGTCCCTGTCTCTAAATTTTTTGACAGTCTTTTTCAAGTTGATTTATACTTAAAACATTCCTATAACCTTGGTGCTTAAGAAAGCATTGTTTAGGTCTGGGCCAGCGGTGCCCTGAGCAGACCTTGGGCACAAGCTCCGAAACTAGTCCCAAAACACCCAGGGGAAGCTCCACTCTCAGGTGCTCTAACAAGCCCAGGGTCACAGGATCACGGAGACAGCTTGACTCTGAGGAGTTCTGACACAACCAGGATCACAGGAAAGACAGGCTCCAGTCAGATTTAGCAAGGGCAGGTAGCACTAGAGATAACCAGATGATGCGGGGCAAGTATAAGAATATAAGCAACAAAACCCAAGGTTCCTTGGCATTATCAGAACCCAATACTCCCACCATTGCAAGTCCTGGACACACCATTACACTGGAAAAGCAAGAATTAGATATAAAATCACTTCTCATGGTGATGATACAGGACTTTAAGAATGACATAAATAGCACCCTCCACGAAATACAGGAGAACACAGGTAAACAGCTAGAAGCCCTTCAAGAGGAAACACAAAAATCCCTTAAAGAACTACAGGAAAACACAATCAAACAGGTGAAGGAAATGAGCAAAACATAATGGTCTTGAGATCTTGCTTCTCCTATCTCAGCCTCTGTATTAGTAGTATTGTTTCTTTCATGTTTTTACACTATACTATGGTTTTCAGAACAGCTTACATACTTTAAGTTTCTTTTGTATTAAGACATAACCATAACGTTTTAGAGAGCAAACCTCAATTTTATGAACAATCTATTTTCTTTAAAATCAATACCAAAGTATTACTGTCAAGTTACAAAGTTTGGCTGCCAATTCTAACATATGAATGTATGACAGTGCAACTTTTAATGCTTCAATAAAGAGACATTGTTTTAAATCTTATCTCTTATACATCAGTTTTTAGGATAAGAATTACATAAAATGTTATCTTAATTTAGAAGTATCTTTAGAGGCCTTGTTTCTTGGCTGATCATTCCACATATAGTTGTTAAAAATGACTCCAACCCTGAGTTACCAGTTTTAAGCTAACTTTCTGTTACTAATGTTACAACTTTTCACTATACCCAATAACTTATAAGCCAATAATCATGCAGAGCATACTTATACCTTTAAGACTAGTTAGAAACCAAATGAAGCAGCTACACAAATCTTATAAATGCACACCAATCAAAGAGATTTTCACCTTTTCTAGCTATAATTTTAAGAGAAAAAGCACTTTGCCATTTATTGGACCCAATAATCACAATTGCAGATGTTTTTCTAGGAAGAAACAAGTGTTAGCTTAGTTGCCTTAGAAATTAAGTTGCTGACTTTCTTAAAAGCAGCTTCTTAGCAGGGCAACTTAAATCAGCCTCCGCTGTGCACCCTGAGATTGAATCAAGAGAGGGATAGTCAGCAGATAATATTTTTAACCATTTTTTCCTTTTAACATGAAACAGAACAACAATCATTCAGACAAGAAAACAAAAACAGACATAAATTGACATGTGGGCAGATGGGTGCACTGACTATAAACAACACAGAGAGAGTAGAGAATTTCATGTAATCAAGATTAGGGACTTCTCTTGTATGCGCCATAGAGAAAGCAAGACTTCTCCCAGTTTCTCTGTCTGTAGGATAGCTCCAAAATCCATTGTCTTTCTCTTCTGATCTTTCTTTCTCATGTCATTTGTTTATGTCCCTCTCCTTTTTATTTTATATATATTTTATTTATATTTTATATATTATTGTTTTGTTTTTGTTTTTTACTCTTTTTATTTTATTTTTTATTTTATTTATGCCATATTCCTCTTGCCTGATGCAGTTCTTGACTGTGGACAATTATCTCTTTGAAGTTTCCGATCCCTATTTTGTTCACTCTCAACCCCTAAGTGAGATCAGCACTGGCCAGTGCCCTCCCAGCTTAGCCCATATCCTTTCACACCTATAGCAACACTTTCAAAACAATAAAGTTTAAGATCAGCGCTAGCATCAATACTATAAGTTGCCTCAAGACAACAAAGTTTAAGGCCAGCGCTAACATCAATACTATAAGTTGCTTACCTGTGCTGGATACCATCTTCTTCCGTTTTCTGTGGAGCTCCACCCAGACAGTGCCACCCTCAGTTGGCCCTTTCATGTTCAGGTCCGTGTTTGGGCACCACCTGTAGCTGTCCAGCAGCTATGAGAACTGGGTTCCTGAAAGAAAGGCTGGGGTCTAAGAGTGGGGGATGGAACAGTGAGAGAAATAAGAGACCAAGACAAGTGTTTCCATCAAGATCCAAAGTCTAATGTTTACTTAGGAGAATGAGTATAGGAAATGAAACCAACCCCCTCAATGCCAGGATCTCATTGAATCATAAGCATCTTGTTGCTAGTAAAAACTTGCCAGGCAGAAATAGTAGCACAGAAGGTGGTGGCTCCTTGTAGAAAAGTGGCAGGACAATATAGTTCTCTTATTTCAGAAAACTTCACCCTAGGTGGGTCAGCTCTGCCAGCAGAGCAGGAACTGGGGGGAAGGGTACAGTGACCCAGTTATCCTGCAGGGTTCCACAGCCCTACAATTTTGTGACCTCAGGATTCCTTGCTAGAGACTAAGCACTCAGACACATGAGAAACTGTAAATCCCTTCACATCAAACTTTGAGGAAGACATTTTAACTTTTTAAAGCATAAACCACACAATAACAAGAACAACAGACTCAAGAACTCTGTGCTCCCTGGGTCACAGTAGAGAGTGAACCCCCAGGTTCCTTCAGTGACCTCTTACTAGGCCTCGACAGCTCTCTTATAACTCACTAGTGCAGACTCCATCATCTCTACACTCACGGCACACAATTTTGTAACAAGGGGTTCAATCACCATTGCTTTAAACTTATTCTGAGGATCTGAAGGTTGGTAGCCCCTCGCTGACCCTGAGATACTATGACTAGACGCTCCATTTCAAAGGCACACTTCAAAGGCATGTAAGGGACATCTATAGTCCTACAATTCACTAGCTCAGCTGACATCCAATTCTAGCAAGGCCATTAGAAAGGCCCTGTTTTGGCATGAGGCTGCCAATGGTGGCACAGACCGACTCTTTCTGTGGACACACACTGTGTGAGTGGGTCTTATCTTCTTCTCCATGTTCCTGGCTGACTCTGGATAATCGTTTAGTCATGTCATTTCCACAGGACAGGCAAATGGGTCTTTTAAGTACTATATCGGGATTCAGGAAAGGTATGTGTCTGCCTCAGTCTGGGCTCCTCTCACTCAGTCCTTGTCAGTGTGGGGCAGTATAATGCACAGGGAGAGGAGACATTACCCACCATTCCTGGTCCACTCTCAGCTCTCCTCTAAAGGGGTTGACTTACTTCCCGACGCCCCCTCCCCGAACCTCTCCACACCCCAAAGCACTCATTTGGGAATTTAATGTTTATTTGAGGCAACCATACTGGGAATCTCTCTTCTCTCATTTTGATGATGGTAACTCTCCTTTTTTTTTTTTTTTTCTGGAAGACACAGTTTTGTGGCTATAGAACTGTAGGGCTCTACAGAGAAATAGCAAAATTGCCCCATCTACCCAGTCGTGAATGCAGTGCTTTTTATTGAGAACTCTGTTTTAATTTTTTATCTTTCTTTCTCTGGATGGAAGTTTCTTTCTCACTAGGTTTCATTTGGCTTGGGCTCTCTGAACTTACTGAGACAGGTCTAGGCGTGTTCTTTTTACTCATTCCAGTTTGCATGCACATTTGAGAAGTGTGTCTCTCCGTGTGTGACATGTGGTGACAGAGAACGTGCAATTCAGGCAGAGACTATGGGGCAAGGTTTGGGTGGTCAGCTGAGGAAAGAGTGCTGGACAGAGGCAGCCTCTCATCTGATCCAGCAAGCAACTGTGACAACATACACCAGCAGCACTGCCGCACATCTGTGAGTGTGTTAGAGCAGAGAACCAAAAGATGGGAGCTTGCCTTACTGCTGATGTCTGTCCATGAGATCCTGCATTCTATGTATTTCTAGTAACTTGGTATTTTATTCCCATCTGGTAAATGGAGTCTCAGATTCCCTTCTTTTACTGCAGTTGCTTCTCTTGCTGCTTTTAGAAACCACCTCCTACACTTCAGCCATCTTTAGCTCGATGCAGAGTTAGAAACCCTCTAAATAAGCAACTGCTTCCTTCTAAGCGAGTGGGTGTGGAAACCCTAAATACAAAAGCCTTCTGCTACTACAGTGATCACAAGGTAGCCTAACCTGATATCGCTTGTGCTTAAATTTGTTTGAAGGCCTACAAATGGGTAACAAGTTCTTTGGGGCTTAGTGATGCATTAATAATTTATTAAGGCTTGCTAAACTGATAAAGATCTTTAAATAAATTTTTAAATTTTTTATTTGCATGTTTGTGTGTGTGTGTCTATATGTCTCTCTCTCTCACAAACACACACACACACACACACACACACACACATACACATACACACACACACCACTTATATAATGGTGCCTGAGTCACCTGAGGAGGCTGCAGAGCTGTGAGATTCTTGGACCTGGAGCTATGGGTGTTGTGAGCTTCCTGACTTGGGTGCTGAGAAATAAGCTCCAGACCTTGCCTAGACTGGAATCAGCACAAACTGCTGAGTTATCACTCTGGCTCCTTAAATACACTCTTTGTTGATTTCAAATCACATCTTATAGTATGCAATGTGTTTTCATATTAGGATGCTTTTTTTGTATCTCTGTTAAATTGTCTGTAGTATCCTGTATAACATACCTTTTGATTATCCCCTTTGGAACAGTTCATTTTCTTACAACTTGTGAATGACACTTAACATTGTGAACATTTCTGAAAAAAAACTATGCACATAATTCTCAATATTTTTGTTTCAATATACAAATTTCCAATAAATAAATTCAGAAATTATTGAATACTATCATGTGATGGTTACTTTTAATTGTTTGTCTAGAATTACCTGGAAGTAGAGCCTTTGAGAATGTTTTCAAGGGACTGTCTTAATTATCTTAAACATAGGAAGGTTTGCCCACTGTGAGCGGCACCATTCCCTGGGCCTATTGGACCGAGTAAGTATATAGAGGGGGTTATGTACTGGTGTGCATGCAGTAGTTGATTGGTCTCTGTTTGGTAAGTGGATGTAAAGTGACCAGTTCTCTCAAGTCTTTGCTGCTCATTCTGTGATTTGCCTGTAGTGATGGCTCTTGCCTAAGACTCTGAGCTAACTCTTCTACGTTGCCTTTGGCTGAGTATATTATCACAGCAACAGAAACGACACACCTTGTTTAGTTTTTTTACCTATTTCCTCTGCTTTTTGGGTCACTGCACTCCCTCAGGGTCACCCAGAAGAACATAGCCCATGCCATACTTCATCGCTGAGAGTGCAGACAGTGTCACAGCCACTTCCTTGTGAGACTTTTTACTGCTCCTAGACACTGCTGAGCACAAGGCGGGCAGCTGCTTTAATACAGACTTTGTGCTTCAGGAAAGGGGACCTCCGTGTGCACATTGTTCATGATTTTCAAAATGGCATTTACTCTGCGGCTTTTTATACCATGTCAGTTTGTCAGCTGTCTGCGAGACACATTATTTAAACCCACGGTTTATTTATGATTGTTCCTGCTCTCGGAATTCTGCTCAAACATGGGTATTGATGAAATATCAAAATCCTTGATGAAAAAAAAATCTTTGTCTTTTTTTTTTTTTTTCATTTCTTCCTGCCTCTGTGCTAACAATCATTTACACGTGGTTCTGATTAGCTTGCTAGGTTTTATGTTACTTCCCTATTGATTTTGCCTAGGAGTGGTGAAATCATCTTCAGACCCAAAAGTTGTCCCTAATGTGACAGTCGCATGTCCAAATTTCTCAGATCATTTTAGAAGGGAAATAGACGGCCATCGTGTCTATTCATCATTTTTACTAAAAATGTTCCTCTTATTTATGGTTGTAAATACGGGGCTAAAAAAATCAATGCTAAAGGTTCGACAGTGCTACTTGGCTCTTTCCCCTTCTTTTCCTACAAAGCTTTAAAGTTTTACTGTTTTAAAAATTGTGAGAGGTGTCTGTGTGTGTGTGTCCACACGCGAGGACATGCATATGCGCATGGTGTACTTCAAAGCCAGAAGAGGGGGTCGTATCCCCAGGAGCTATAGACACAGATGTGTGTCAGCCATCTGATGCAGGCATTAGGAAGCAAACTGTTATCCCCTGCAAGGGCAGCAGTGTTCAGGTCTTATTTAACTACTGAGCCAGTCTCATATATTACATTTTAAAATCTGGGTTAGATTTACATATTGACGTATGTAGGATAATATAAACAAGCCCTACAAAGGCCAACTGACAGCACCCACCTTGCTGACGCCACTGATGCCACTTGCTCACATGCTTGGCTTGCAGAATGTGTCTCCCACATAAGGAACAACTCTTAATAAAATTATGTAAACAGAGGTAGAGGCTCCTCCCTCCTTCGTCTCCGAGACAAGACTTTCTTAGATGACCCCAGGTTGCTCTCAAACATGGTATCTTTCTGCTTCACTTTCCCAAGCACTGAAATCACAGTTGTGTATAATCATATCCAGTGACCTTCATTTCTGTGGGAAATTCATTTCTGGACAACTCCATACATAATTGTTCAGACTGACGTGCTGCACAGAACACAGGACCACAATGGTGGTGTGGTTTGGCTCTACCACTTGCCCTGGGACTTTCCACAGCAATCTTATACATGATTGTTTTCCCAGGGAGATGGAAATGCATTCTACATTCCAAAGGGTCTGTGCTGTTGAGTAGCACCTACATTCTCCTGATTGTTATCTAAGTTCTCCTTAAATCTTCACATTTATTTAAGAGTCGCATAACCTGTGATGAGATCTGGTGATACACTTGATCCTCCTACCAGTTCCAGTTTGCAGAAAAGGAGACCGAGGCACGAAAGCAATGAGGATGAAAAACAATGCCATGCTGTGAGGACACACCGAGGACACAGCGAAGCTGACGTTAACATTCATGTCTGTCGACTTGTAGTCGGAACCCTTTCCACCAAGGCTTGCTACAGCCCTGGATGTTTGGGCAGATGGGTTTGAAAGGCAATAAATGGAGATCAGTGGGTTAAAAGCTAACAATGCAAACACAAGAACTCAAGCTTGGCTCTCTGATAAAAGCCAGCTCCAGAAGCATGCAACTGTAATCTCAGCCTGACAGTGCAGAGACTAGATGCTTCCAGCTGAATTAGAGGGCTCTGGGTTCAGCCAAAGACATTGCCTCAAAAAGTAAAGTGGTGAGTGACTGAGAAAGAAACCAGATGCCAACCTCTGGTTTCCACACGCACAGGTGCACACATCACAAGGTGACCTCCTGAGCTGGGGACACAGGGGACGGTACTGCTGCAGATTTTGATTTTACTTTTCAGTACAGGGAGTCTTGTGAATACTAGGCAAGTACTCAACCACTGAACTGTACCCCATCCCTCTTTCCACTGAACTGTACCCCATCCCTCTTTCCACTGAACTGTACCCCATCCCTCTTTCCACTGAACTGTACCCCATCCCTCTTTCCACTGAACTGTACCCCATCCCTCTTTCCACTGAACTGTACCCCATCCCTCTTTCCACTGAACTGTACCCCATCCCTCTTTCCACTGAACTGTACCCCATCCCTCTTTCCACTGAACTGTACCCCATCCCTCTTCCCACTGAACTGTACCCCATCCCTCTTTCCACTGAACTGTACCCCATCCCTCTTTCTTTTTAAAGATTTATTTTCAATAGTGTCTGTGTGTGTGAGAGAGAAAGAGAGAGAGAGAAAGAGAGAGAGAGAGAAAGAGAGAGAGAGAAAAAGAGAGAGAGAGATAGAGAGAGAAAGAGAGAGGGGGGGGAGAGAGAGAGAGACAGAGAGAGGGGGAGAGAGAGAGAGATAGAGAGAGAGAGAGAGGAGAGAAGAGAGAGGAGAGAGAGAGAGAGAGAGAGAGAGAGAGAGAGAGAGAGAGAGAGAGAGAGAGGAGAGAGGAGAGAGGATATATATATATACCTAAATGTAGGTGTCCACAGAGGCCAGAAGTTAGATCCCCTGGAGCTGGAGTTACAGGCTCTTTTAAGCAGCCCAGTGTGGTCTCTGGGAGCTGAACTCCCATTCCTTTTTAAGAGCCACAAGCACTCTTAAACACTGGGCCATTTCTGCAGCCCTTCCTTTTGGTATTGAGACAAGTCTCATTAATCTTCTCATGCTGCTCTTGAACTTATTCCGGAGTCCAGTCAGGATTTAAACTTGCAATCCTCCTGCTTCTGCTTTCCAAGTAGCTGAGATGGGAAGTCCGCACCCCCAAGACCTGGAACTGGGGACTTTCAAACTTAAGTTTCATCTACTTACCTGTATTTTGTAAGGAGGGGGCATGGTTGGGAACCTGTGATGCTTTGGGTTGAAACATTTGGAGAGATTAAGTGGTTTAAGTAGTTTTTCTTATGTGGCTTTTCGAAAAAAAAAAATGAGTTCTTCTTGAACACCCATCAGAAGACATAATTTCCATAAATTAGCTGAGTCTGATGGACTGGCCGGGCAATACAATAGGAAATGTCTAATTCTGTAAACTACTAAGACAACTGGCAAGAAACTTTCAAGGGGTGGACGTTTGGGAGTAAGTTTGGAAATTGATGAAAGACTTGGATGATGGGCAAAGGGACTGGAGATGCTCCCCAGTGTCACAGACCTTTTGGGTGACATGCAAAGGGACTGGAGATGCTCCCCAGTGTCACAGACCTTTTGGGATGAAGAATGCATCTGAGATTGCTGCAGAAAGTTACAGTGAAAATGGTGGAGCCAAAGCACACCTGTGGAGAAGTTCTGCCTCACACAGTAGTATGGTCTATCATGGGCTAATCCTCAGAGCACAGCTTTCAAAGCAGTTTACAGCTATTCACATAAGAGAACTTAAGCAAATGCCATCGCTCGTTGTGATCCTTGTTATGTTTAGAGGAAGCAAGCCGGCATTAATCAGTTAAGTAGACTTTCCACACTGTTTAATTCTGAGGAGGTGTTTGAGAGTTTCCCAACTTAACATATGAGAGAAGTCGGCTGAAAATTTTAATATACCCTGCAAGAGTTGGGATCACAAAACCAGCAGTGTCAGATTTAACAATCCAGCCTAAATACGTTGCACTCCACAGGCTGTGTCTTAAACTCCCTTGACTGTATGTATTTATGGAACACAGAGACTGTACCACCCACAGTGTGTGTCAAGTGTCAGCAAAGGATTATATTAAATGTTCATATATGGTTACAAAGTCACAGTATCTCTAAGGGTGCAGGGCTGAAAAAATTTTCTCTTTTGTTAATACTAGCTTATCAAAGCATCCATATACATAATCTCTCAAAACTTATCTCTGGTTTGGCTGAGAAAGAAAGACTACAGAGACATTATTAAAAAGCCAACTTGTTATGGTGGGAATCCCTGGTTCTAGCCTGAGGGCAGAGATGGATGTTGGAGGAACCTTAGAGGATCCCCTCGTCTATGCATGAAAAGGAGTGTGCGCCTTACCTAAGGAGTTCTCAAAGTTGTGGTTGACTCCAACAAGGAAAACCTAGAGAATCAGAGATGTTCTTGAGAACAGCCAATAAGGAGCCAGGAAGATGGTGCTTGCTTAGAGAACTTGAGGATAATTTAAGGTCAGGACACACAGTGTATAAATATGTCCTACAGACTGGCATTCTATGATGGTGGAGACTGTGGCCAGCTTAAGTGGACACAGGTTTTCCTCATGAGAGCTAGCAAAAAGGGAAGGCTTTTTAGCTGAGAAATGTGGAAGGCTTCCTGGATCCTGGGAGGGGTCACTGATGAACTCTTAGAGTGCATGCATGTCTTAAAGAGCTGCCAACACTTGCCACCTACCACGGTTTGTCAAATATGTCCCTCAAAGTGCCACTTCTTGGGAGGTTGATTCCAGTGTAGCATCACCAGGAGGAGGCCTAATGGGGACAAGTTAAGTCATTTGGAGTATCAACCTTGGAGGAGATTAATGCCCATCTTGTGCGGATGGATTGTGTACCGTGGGACCATGCTGGGTGTGAGAGGGTCTTGGAAAGCAAGATGGGCTCCCATCACTGGCTTTCTTGCTCTCCCTCTTACCATATGTATAGTTTATCTCATCGATGTGATAAAATGCCTGACAAGGAGTTTGCTTTGGCTCCCAGTCACAGCTCGTGGAAGAAGGCATGGTGACACGAGTTTGGGGCAGCTGGTCACATTGCATCTACAGTCAGGAAGCAAAGAGACACATACTGATGCTCAGCCCACTCTCTCCCTGTATTCAGTTCAGGACTCCAGCCTACAGGATGGCACCACCCATATTTACCTCGAGTCTTACCTCAGTTACCTACCTCACAGGCATGCCCGGAGGTTTGTCTCTTGGGTGCTTCTAGATCCTGTCAACATGACGGCCAGTACCGGCCATCTCACCATGTGTTGCTTCTTCAGGGTCTTCCTGCTGTGTGATAAGACAGTGACGTGGTTATCAGAAAAACTTCATCTATGACCAACCTAATGGGGAAACCTGAACTTGGACTTTTAACCCCCCAGAACTTTGAACTCAGTAACCTCTTTTCTTTATAAAACCATCCAGTCTCAGATCATTGGTTTTTTTTGTTTGTTTGTTTTTGTTTTTTTGTTTTTTTGTTTTTTTTTGTTTTTTTTTTTTTTTTTTTTTTTTTTTTTTTGTTTTTTTTGTTTTTTGTTTTTTTTGAGACAGGGTTTCTCTGTGTAGCCCTGGCTGTCCTGGAACTCTGTAGATCAGGCTGGCCTGGAACTCAGAAATCTGCCTGCCTCTGCCTCCCAAGTGCTGGGATTAAAGGCATGCACCACCACTGCCCAGCAGATTATTGTTTTTTTGTATCAACACAAATAGACTCAGACATCACCTAAATTGGGGTACCAGTGATGTGGCACATAGTGATACACACACACACACACACACACACACACACACATCACATGAGTTGAATGATCTACCAAACAGAGCATTGTCCAAATTCCTAATGGAAAAAAATCATGAAATGTATTGAATTTGTAGTTACTTTAAAGGATTATATTCTTGGATATTTGAAGAATGTTTGATATACTCAGAGATGAAGTTATATATAAAAAAATATACCTACCAGAGGGTTGTGACTGCCGAGTCTTCAACCCTAAATGAAGCTCTATATCACTCCTCCACAATGCTACGGGACAATAGCAGAGAAAAATGTGGAAAGCCAGTAAGAGCCAGAGGTCAGGGGAGCGAGTTATGTGATAGTGTCATCTGGACATGACAAGGCCATTACCCTCATGAACACACAGCAGCCATTGCCGGCTTGCACAAAATCTACAGAGCATCGGTCAGTCGGTATCCTAGCTGTGAGGTTAGCTTTATTTACCTTATGCTGCAAAACCACAAACAAAGAAATCCGGGCCACCCTGGGCAATCATAATGGTTCAGCTCAAGGTGGTGAAAATCAGGTCCAGCTAAAGCCAGAGAGAAGAGCAACTCCAAGAGGTTTCCAGGTGCAGAGAATTCGTCTGAGAAAGTATTCTTCTCCCACTGACTAATGGTTAGAACAGGACAGCACCTCAGAATCTAGTCACTGCTGAGGACAGGCACTGGAGCAGCCCGCCCCTCCCACAGATGTTGACGGGCACTGGAGGAGCCCGCCCCTCCCACAGATGCTGACTGACAGGCACTGGAGGAGCCCGCCCCTCCCACAGATGCTGACTGACAGGCACTGGAGGAGCCCGCCCCTCCCACAGATGCTGACTGACAGGCACTGGAGGAGCCCGCCCCTCCCACAGATGCTGACAGGTACTGGAGGAGCCCGCCCCTCCCACAGATTCTGACAGACACTGGAGCAGCCCGCCCCTCCCACAGTTGTTGACAGGCACTGAGACAGAATTTCTGACCTGGGATATGAGTTAAAATCAGAAGATATTTATAGGGAGGTAGAGGCACCAGGTACATTCCGCTCCCCACTTCTTCCCCTGCCTCCCACCCAGAGAGCCTGGCTGTGAAGCCTACCCTCACCAACCACACAGTAGAGATACAAGAACGGAGCACTTGGGCTCTGGTTATCTTCGGAGGATCCTATTATCATGCTGTCTGTCTCTGGTGCCTGGTCCTGAACTCTTCTCTGGGCTCCTTGTCTATTGCCTCCTTTGTCTGTCTGTCTGTCTGTCTGTCTGTCTGTCTGTCTGTCTGTCTTTCCAAGGCTAAAACTCCGGAGTCCCCGGTAATCTGTTCTTCTCTCCTCTTGAACCACCTACTGCCACATCCAGAACCTAGTAGTTACCACTCTGATACCTTAAGTTTCACTTGTATGTCAACAGTGCTCTTGACGGATACCTGTATGGGACTGTTCACAGGTAAGACGCAGGAAAGGTGGATGAGCAAATCCAATGGAAGCCTCCTGTCCCTCCCACTCCTTGTCTGAAGAGGGATAACTAGATGGGTGGGTGACAAACTCCCACTCTCTCTTGTCTCTCTCTTTTCCCATCTACAAAAACTGTCTTCTTTTTGGATCCTACTGAGCCTTTAGGATCTTTGCTTATAAATCACCACTTTCCTCAACAGCAGATGGTTGTGAGCCACCACGTAGGTGTTGGGAATTGAACTCAGATCCTCTGGAAAAGGAGACGTTGCTCTTAACCACTGAGCCATCTCTCCAACCCCATGTGTCCATGTGTTAAAATATATATATTAAAGCACCATTTGTGATTCTTCGGATCCTCCTCTTGTCTGCTCACCTCTCCCATCAAGGGAAATATTGTAGAATCCTTTCTTTTAACTTCTTTACTGACTTCATTTTTCCCATCAGGCTTCATTTGCCTTTATCATTTATTTTTTAATAGATGAGATGATCCTATTTTAGACAGCTATGGGGTGCCTATGTCACCTCCATATGTCACCTCATCTTAAGGCCCAACTATTTTCTGCCTTCTGCCCACCTGTGCATGCTATTTCAGTTGGTGTTGTGTGGCCGTGTGAGCTGCAGTTCCCCCGTGGAGAATTTGGGAGTCATGGATTCTGCTTTTGTAGCCGTTCTTTTTATAATTCTTCGTGTTATACTCACTCCTCTTTCTGAATCTAGCGCTCTCACAGAGCATCTGTTGGCTCCATTATGACTAAGAGAAAATTACCAGTCTTCCACTTCCTCCCTCTTCCCCACCGCCCCCGGGCTTCTCTCGGTTTGGTTCTTATTTTTAGGTCTAGTGGTTCCCTCTGAGCTCCAACAACTACTCAGGAGGCTGCTTTATGCTCTCCCTCATCCCTATCCCTCCTTCCTTCCCTCCTCCCTAACTCTAGGTCAGAATCTCATGTATCCCAGGTTAATTTGAACCTCTTATTTAGCCAGGGTTGACTTGAACTCTTGATACTTCTGCCTCCAGCTCTGGATTCCTAAGATTCACCAATCCAGGTTTATCCAGTATGGGCGAGCAAAGTCTTGGTTTCGGGCATACTAAATGAACACCGGACCACCAGAGCCGCATCCCTCCTCCACCAGAGCCGCATCCCTCCTCCACCAGAGCCGCATCCCTCCTCCACCAGAGCCGCATCCCTCCTCTGGGCTTTCTTTTGACTTACTACCACTGGGTGCAGGATAGAGCTGCTCCCAGGGATTTTGCCTGAATTTTATTTCTTTTTTTTTTATTAGATATTTCTTTATTTACATGTAAATTTCTCCTTTCCCAGTTTCCCCTCCAAAAAACAAAGAAACAAACAAAACCAACAAAAACAAACCCCTGTTGGCTCCCCCCTCCCCATGCCTGTTGACCCCACCCTCTCCCACTTATTGGCCCCGGCATTCCCCTACACTGGGGCACAGAACCTTCACAGGGCCAAGGTCCTCTTCTCCTATTGATGATCGAATTTGCAATCCTCTACTATACACATGCTGCCAGAACAATCAGACCCCTCCATGTGCAGTCCTTGGTTGGTGGTTGAGACCCTGGGAGCTCTGAGGGTACCTGTTAGTTCATATTGTTGTTCGTCCTAAGGGGCTGCAAACCGCTCAGCTCCATAGGCTGAATTTTATTTCTAAACACTCTCCGTTGCTTCCTCTGCGAGCCACACGCCTTTGCCCCTGGAACCTAGATTCAAGCCTTCTTTCTGAAAACCACACACAATGGTTACAGCTGTGATGACCTTCGGGTCCCCACTGTAAACGTTCTGGAATTGAAATTCTTGGTGGTGATACTTTCTGAAGCTGAGATTCGGGCCTGACTAGATTGAGAGAATGAAGCCCTCGTGAGCAGGATTAATGCTTTACAAAAATAGGAATGAGCCCAGGGGGAGCCCTCCCTCATCCCTCTTACCTCCTGAAGACATCGAGAGTTGGGCCCGAGGGGACCTGCCCTTGCTCTGTGCAGTCAAGCCCATATGCTTGAACTACTTCAACTCCTCCCTGTGTTAGACGCTCCCATCTGACTTCTCCTCCGTAGAAGCGTCCCTGCATTTGATGTCTGGTGTCCTGGCAATCTTACTGCAGCTACTGTAACGTGTAACTGGAGTTATGTTTTCCTTAGAGCGACGAGGCCAGGCTTCTGGGTCCTTTTTGACTCTCCCCTCTGCTATGGGTTTCCCTGTAGTTTGGGGATGGGATGGGGAATGAGGGTTGTTTTCATTTTGGGTTTGTTTTGAGAAAAGCTATCATATATCTGCAACTGGTCTCCCACTCTTTATGTAACTGAGGATGACTTCGAACATAGGAACATCTAATCCTTCTGGCTCAAGTGCTAAGATTATAGTCATGAGTCACCATACGTGGTGCATGCGATGCCGAGGGTCAAGCACATGCCCTGTGAATACTAAGGCAAGCCACTCCATCAACTGAGCCATAGAGCCATAGCCACAGTCCATTGAGTTATGCTATGACACACATGCACATACATGCATACACATGCACATGTACAATATGTGCACATGCAGAGACATGCCCACAAAAATGCATGCACATACATGTGCATGTGTGCACAATGTACTCACATACATACACACACTCATATAAGTACACATATGTATATACACATGCAACGTACATGCACGCACACACATACATGCATATGCATGTAGATATACATACACATGTGTGCACAGATATACATACATGCATGCACATAGACATGCATACACATGTGCATGTAGAAATACAAGGGTTCACACACATAAACACATGCACATGCATACACACATGCATACACACATGCATACACACAAAAATTTAAAAAATTTTAAAACCTAGCTACTATTTTACATTTCTAAAATTTAAAACCCTGTGCCTTGGTAGTTTTTTATTATTTGAGGAGGTCATGGCTTTCCTTGTGGCTCTGCTCCTCAAGCCAGTAACATCTTCACACTATACTGAATGCATCTCCTTCCCTCTGAGGACCCAGGACACCGACAACTATGGTCTGTGTGGACCTACCTGTTCTCCATCAGTGCTATCCATTCTTAAACTACATTCATTTCCTTCTTCTCCTTCTGCACTCAGAGAGAAGGAAAGTCACACCTTTCCACTTCATAACTTAGGGTATGCAATGGGTCTACTGCGTAAAACAAAAATCCTAAAACCAAACAAGACACATGAGCACCCAGGGAGGAAATGGAATAAAAGCTTCGTGGAATGTGTTATCTACATGACTAGGAGTAGATAAGGAGGCTCAGCACATCCCACCGCCATTTTTAAGGTCTTGTCCTGAGGTGTTGGGTTTAAACACAGAGGCAGAAGTATGAATAACTTAGCAGTCTTGGTTCTACCCACCCACTATTGTGTTGGCTGCAGTCTACCTTTTATGGTGGTCCTTGGCATGAGATTCCTGAGAGAATTTTAACTCTTTGAAGTGTGTTATTCCAGTAGTGTGGTATTATTAGCATCTTCCTGTAAGATGTCATCCTTCTTGCCAGGACAGTCATAATGCTTGCTCAGGCTCTCCTGATTTGGAAAACTCCAATCGTTCAGTTTAGAACCCCTATTCCTGGTGAGTCCTCTTAGCAATTTTTCATCCACTGAAGGCCCTCCTTCCACATCCTCGGCTGTTGGCTTGCTTTGCTACTCCACTTTCTCCACTATGGCCATAACTTGGTACCGACAGCAGATGAATGACATCATCCTTGCTGTCTACGCTACTCTCTTTCCTCAGCACTGACAAAAACCTACTTAAAGGGGAGTTAATTCTGCTCTCAGTTTGGCGGTACAGGTCCATCAGGGTGGGGAAGGCATGGAGGAAGGAGCATGGGACAGCTGGTCACACTGTGTCAACAGTCAGGAAGTAGAGACAGCATACGGGTAGGGAGGCTATAAAATGTCAATGCTCACTACCCAGTGACTCACTTCTACATCCCAGAAGTTCCACGACCTTCCAAAAGGGCACTCTACCCAGGGATCAAGAGTTCAAACGCTGTCGGGGACATATCACATTTAAACCACAACAGCATATTCACAAGTGCAGGAGTATTTTTTTTTTCCTTTAACAGCATCGCTGAAGAGACTATTCTGAAAGAAACAAACATTAGGTTGCTTTCTCCCACCAGCCCACCCCAGTAGGCAGCACATGTGGAGGCCAGAGCATAGGAACACGGTGGTGCAGTTGGCTCCTGTGACAGCAGGAGCAGCCATGTTGGAGGGGGTGGAAGAAGACAAGGGTCATGCAGAGGGATGGCTGACCATGCCAGGGGAAAAGGCCTCTGAGATGACCGTCCATGTCAGAGGAGAGGGTCCGTGAGACTAGTCATACCATTTTGTCCTTTGACAAAATGTCCAAGGACTAATAAACACCACATTAACACTTTTAAATGCCTCTAGTTAAGGTATATTAATCAGACTAATAATGTAAACATTAGAAATGACAATAAATTTTTCAAAAATTGCCCTACTTTCTCATGTCCAGTAATACCTGTAACCATGTCACAGATATGAAACATTTCAATAATTGGATTTAGTCTACTGTTATGCATATCATCAAATCTCATTAAAGTTCATAGTATTTAAATGAAGGGCACATTTGCATCTTTTGCCTATGCAGAAGCGAAGTCTTCCAGGACTGTGTGGCCAGGAAAAGAATGATTCCACACATGAGCACGACTCATTGCAGATAAATAGAGCTCCAGTCCCAGCAAACATCCGGACACTAACGTAAGGTTATGGAGCTGTGTATGTCAGGTGATATAATTCCCTCACTCCTTCTGTGGTTTACTCTCTCCATCCCCTTCGTGTGAGCTCTGGGGAGCGAACTCAGGCTATAAGGCTTGCATATCCAGTTGTTTTTACCCAACAAGTCATCTTGCCAGCCCTGTTCACACCTTTTGAAAAGAACTAGCGAATATATTTTTCTCATGTGCAGGAAATGATTTATCTGAGACATGCAGAAGGGCTTCTAGGTAATATGCTGCTGCTTTTAAATTTTTCTTTAAAAATCCACAGATCTATAAAGGTTGGAAAAAATCAAACCCTGGAGTTATCACAGAGAAAGGCGCCTCCCTTGAGGAAATGCCTCCATGAGGTCCAGCTGTGGGGCATTTTCTCAATTAGTGATCAAGGGCTCAGCCCATTGTGGGTGGTGCCATCCCTGGGCTGGTAGTCCTGGGTTCTGTAAGAAAGCAAGCTGAGCAAGCCAGTAAGCAGCATCTGTCCATGGTCTCTGCATCAGCTCCTGCCTTCAAGTTCCTGCCCTGTGTGAGTTCCAGTCCTGACTTCCAAACAGCAACGTGGAAGTGTAAGCTGAATAAACCCTTTCCTCCCCAACTTGCTGCTTAGTCATGATGTTTGTGCAGGAATAGAAACCCTGAGACACCCTACAGTAAAACTCCAAGTGGTTGTTGCCAGGTTCAGCAATTCTCATTTTGTACCAAAGAATGAGAGTCTCCTACCTCAACTTATTTTTCTGTTAACTGTCGTTCCAGTTTCTTTTTATCTTTGCTAGTAATTAGTGTTTCTAGCTGTGGGTCTGGTTTTTTGTTTTGTTTTGTTTTGTTTTGTTTTTCCGAGACAGGGTTTCTCTGTGTAGCCCTGGCTGTCCTGGAACTCACTCTGTAGACCAGGCTGGCCTCAAACTCAGAAATCCAACTGCCTCTGCCTCCCAAGTGCTGGGATTAAAGGTGTGCACCACCACTGCCCGGCCTGTGTTTGTGTTTTTTGTTGTTACTATTTCTTGGTTTTTTGTTTTGTTTTGTTTTATTTTTTTGGTATATTTTTGCTTTTTTGTATATTTTGGATTTTTGGTTTCTTTGTTTCTTTGTTTGATTGTTGTTGTTTTTCTCTGTTTTAGGGTTTTTTTTCTTCATTTAGTACACAAAGTAATGTGTTTCGTTCCAGCCATTTATTTCTTTGAGATTTATTTATTATTTTTATTTTATATATATTTGTGTTTTGCTTGGGTGCATGTATGTGTGCTACATGGATATACCCAGTGCCCATGAAGACCAGAAGTGGACTGTAGATTCCCAGGAACTGAAGTTACAGATGGTTATGAACTGCCATTTGGGTGCCAGATCCTTATCCATGTCCTCTGCAAAGGCAATAAGTAGCTTTAACCACTGAGCCACCTCTCCAGCTCTCATTATGTCAACTTCAAACACACTGTTCTTATCAATCTCCTCCCAAACACATTCCCCATCAGAGTGTTTCTTCTGGTGGTTCCCTTCCTGTCTCCCAAATCCACCTCTATCTTCATATCATCCGTATTCTACTGGGTCCCATCCCCCCATTGAGAGCCTTCTCCTTCTCAAAGCCTCACTTCTCATTTGCTCTCTGTCTCTCTCTGTCTCTGTCTCTGTCTCTCTCTCTCATAATGCACACACACTCTCCCACATAAACACATAAATACACACATGCATACAAACATATACACATACATACACACCTATACACACATGGATATACACATATACACATACATACACACCTATACACACATGCATACACACATATACATATGCACACACATGTACACATGCATACACATATATACATACATATGCATACACACACATGAATACACACATAAATACATACATATACACATATATAGACACATACAAATATACATGCATATACACATACATACTTGTGCACACATACTCACATACACAAATACATACATCACACACATGCATATACATACACACAAGCACTGGTGAATGTAATTTTGAACATTTAATAGCGTGTGTACATCTGTTGCTCTCTCTCTTAGCATGATTGTGAACAAAGCCCTCAGCCCGACCCGTACCCACTGTCTGACCTGAATAGTTACGTGAGTGTGCCTGTGTTTACTTTCTGTGGATGAGTACCCATTACGTCGAGGCTTTTCTTCTAGGGAACCTTTGTCCTCTGGATTGTAAGAGGAGGTTGTTTTTCTCTACCTCTCCCACAAATGTTTTGAAAAGATGAAAATGTCAAAGGCACAGAGAGAATGAGAATAGCAAGGAAAGCGTTGCCTGCTCTAACGGCTCAATTTCCAAAGGCTTGCACACATTTGTTTAGAATGAAAAAAAAAAAACCACGTTCATGATTTATCTTTTCTCAGTTTTTGTGCTACTTTTGGATACTAACAATATATGCAGCTTGAAATTATGCACTGTCAAGACCTTAGGTGTGAACTGAGTTTCTCAGTAAATCTTCGGAAGGTTAATTTTATTACAGGGCAGTAATTCTACTGAGAAGCCCAAGCCAATGCTTCTAACATATCCGAGTTAAATATTACACACGTGGACTTGAAATAGTCCCCTTTAAGGTCTATTTATATATTTATTTGTGGTGTGTGTGTGTGCACGCATGGCATGCATCTCTTGGTCAGAGGACAATTTTTGAGAATCTGTTTTCTCCACCATGTGGGATGCAGGTGCAGGCAAGTACTTTAACTTCTGAGCTCGCCCACTGGGGCTAGCTTTGGAATACTTCTAAGTGAGATTTTTTTTTCTCCAAATACTTGGAAGTGACTATGACAAGGATGGGAAAGGGAGATATCAGAACCACAAAGTACAAGTCTGAAGGCTCAGTGTTTAAATTTGCCAATTAGCATGCAACGGCTTTTTCTTGCTACACGCAGAGCCGCAGAGCCGACGTTTCCTTGGCAGTTTGCCAGCAGGAGGAAAACATCTTGTCCCTGGTTTTAAGCAATCGGCTGGGCTTTATCTCTCCCAGCATGCATTATCTGGAGAGATAATTCTCATAATAATGCTTAATGGCTGTCCCAGCTAGTTTCGTCCTGTTGACACAAACCTAGACATACATGGGAGGAGGGACCCTCAGTTAAGGATCTGCCTCTATCAGATGGACCTGTGGGAGGGCCTGCGGAACATCTTAATTAATTATTGATGTGGGAAGGCAGAGCCTTCACCCGGAAGGTGGTTTTCTGGGCTGTAACAAACCACAAGCACACCAAGAAGCAGCATTCTTCCCTGGGTCCACCCTCTGCTTGAGCTCCTGCCTTGATGTCCTTCTTAGGTGAACTATGATAGGGACATGTGAGCCTACGCTCTCCTCCAGGAGCTGCTTCTGATCAGGATGATTGTCACAGCAATAGTCCCAGACTGGATCGATCTTTCAAACCCACATCCCTTTATGTGACAGTCTTAGTTCCCTATGAACCAGGCTTTGTGTAGATAGCATGCGATGAATTCAGTGTGTGGCAAAGAATCACAATGTAAAAAGCCATCCCAGTAATGGGATAGCTTTCATCTGCCAAGAGAATCTCTTTAACGGGCAAGCATGTGAACACACTTTCATGGACTAGAGCTATTTTATCCCGCTCCATTGCCTTTGGGGATCCTTCTAGAATATAAGGGACCATCCAGCAACTCCACACCTGCCAGATATGCTTACCTTCTTCCTGTGGTTTCCAACATCCAAAGAAACTGAGCTGAACACCAACATCCATCCCTGCTTCTTCCCTGTGGATGCCATGTGACCGGCTGCTTCTGCCCCTGTTGCCATGCCAGTCCCCTCCCCGCACCACAGTGGTCTGTGTCCTCAAAGTAGGACCAAAAAGAAGCCCTTTGCTTAAGGGGCTTTTGTCGAGCCACCAGGAAGGTAGTGAGTGCATCTCCTCCTGTCTTATCCCTTCTAGAACAGCTGCCGTCGGACAATGTCTGTCCTTGCTCCATTTCTGCACAGCCAGGTGTCAGTGGACTGAAACAGAGTGGCAGTTCTGTGGGTAACAGCTTGTGTTGTCCGTCTGAACTTTCCCTCTAGTTTCCTGAATTGATTATCATATAAGGGATTTTTTTAAAGTGTGTGTGTGTGTGTGTGTGTGTGTGTGTGTGTGTGTGTGCATGAAAGGGCCCACAGAAGCCAGAAGAGAGTGTTGGAACCCCTAGAACTGGAGTTAAAGGTAGTTGTGAGCCATCTGATGTGGGTGCTAGGAATTGAACTCGGGTCCTATGAAAAAAGCAGCAAACATTGTGTACTGGCTCGTTTTGTGTGTCAACTTGATACAGGCTGGAGTTATCATAGAGAAAGGAGCTTCCCTTGAGGAATTGCCTCCATGAGATCCAGCTGTAAAGCATTTTCTCAATTAGTGATCAAGGAGGGAGGGCCCAGCCCATCGTGGGTGGTGTCATCCCTGGGTTCTATAAGAAAGCAAGCTGAGCAAGGCAGGGGGAGCAATCCAGTAAGCAGCACCCCTCCATGGCCTCTGCATCAGCTCCTGCCTCCAATTTCCTGCCCTGTGTGAGTTCCTGTCCTGACTTCCTTTGGTGATGAACAGCAATGTGGAAGTGTAAGCTGAATAAACCCTTTCCTCCCCAACTTGCTTCTTGGTTATGATGTTTTGTGCAGGAATACAAACCCTGAGTAGAACACATTATAAACTGCTGAACCACATCTCCAGCCTCAATAATTACACTTGTATTCTTATCCATACCTTTTTGGTTGTGTGTTTCATGACACGATGTGCTAGCTAGATGTATAGAGATGGTACATCATGTTGGGTTCATTGGATGGTTCTTTTATCCAATCTGCTCTGTCTCCTTCTTCACTCAAACTTTAAAATGAATTTTTTTCAAGTTGTATAAACATGTTCTACGATTTTAAACAAAATTATAATAAATGCATTGGTCTGGGGAATAGTGACAGATTTTTGTATAACCTTCAAAAAGAAGATAGTTGTTTTTTTCTTCCATGTCTTCATATAACTCTGTATCTATAAGTATGGCATAATTGTTTTCATACAGTGTAGATGGACCATCCACTATTTGGCCAACCTGTCTGAACTGGTCCCTTCTACCCTCTCTTCTACAGAACCTCTCTGTGTTACAGGAAGTTGCTCTTCCTGGTAAAGATCCCAGCTCCAGGGTCCTGCACCCAGCAAAATTTCAGTAGCTTTTGAAAATGCTTTCACGATGTTTCTTTGGCTTTTCTACCTCTTGAGACAATGTTGCCTATATCATTTTCTGAGAAACAAAAATATAATGGTTTCACTCAGATGTTTAAATTGACTGGCCTAAGTCTTCTGTGATATTCTCTGAGTTCCCATTGAGGCCTTGAGAGTCCCTCTTGACAGAATTTCGTCTCACTAAGCCATGTGCTTTGACATTTGTGCACGTAGATGACCTCCACAGCTGCAGTGCTGATACGGGCAAACTGTGAGTGCTGCAGGAGAGGGTCATGGGATAGCTCAGGCGTGCTCCAAACAGCCATCCCTGCAGTCCATTCAGCTCTCCCAATCCCATCTGAAATGCCTCCTGTGCACTCCCTTGAACCCACCTTCGTGAGTCTTTTAGATTCTAAGAATCTAGAATGCACCTCTCTTCTTGGGTCCCTTTTCCACTCACCATCTCCCTGACAGCTACAGCATCTCTCTAATCAGAGGATGGGACAAAATATACTCCTGGAACCCTATACTCCTGGAAGCTGAGGTCAGAAAGGAAAGACTAGAAGCTCCCTGGTCCCTTCAGGCTATATTTTTGGAAACAGACAATAATAAAGCAAGTAGGCAGTCACTTTACTTATGTAATGTAAGGTCTGAGTACATCCCAGTTTTGTGTATTAGAAACTTCATTTCCAAAGTCAGGTGTTGGTGGTGTTCAGAGGTGAGACTTTTGGAAGGCAGTCAGGGCAGATGAAGCCATGTTACAAGGGTGAGGCCCCCTGATGTCATTAGTGGCTTTATAAAAAGAGCGAGAGATCACCAAGCTCAGTCTTGTCATGTGATCTCCTCACTATGCTACCATGTGACACTATGGTCCTCACTGGCTGTCAGGCACACACCAGCTCCATGTGCCTCACTCCCCAGGCTCCAGAACTGTGAATCTCATAGGACTTGATGCTGCATAAATTACAGTGTGCAGTGCTCAGTTACAAGAACAGGAGGCAGGTCGAGGCCTGCTGCTGATATGTCAGCTACCAGTTCCTGTTTGCTGAAGCCAGGCTTGAATCCCCAGTGTTTCCACACAGTGTGCCATGCATTAAAAAAAAAAAAAAGTAAAAGAAAATGTGTTCTCTATAAATAGTGGTCTATTTCTCAGCCAGAAGCAATAATGACGTACCACTTGTTGCCACAAGAAAGGAATAGGAGGCCACTCTGTTGAATAAAACCAGCCAGGTTCAGGAAGACAGATGGCACACGTGCTCACTGGTTAGTGGACACTGAGGAGTTGGTTTCATAGAAGAGCGGGGGTTGGGGGTGGAGAATGGTGGTCACTGGAGGTGGGGAAGGAAAGGAGAGAGAACAAGAATCAAATGGGGAACAGACTTGGTGAGAGGAGGAACGAATCTGAGTTTCCCCCTACGAAGCAGGCCAAGGTTTGTCTATCAAGGAAGGACCCATGAAAAATTAACATGGAGAAAGGTCAGAAGTGCCTGCACTTAAGACATGGCTGGTGTTCACAGAAATGGAACTGCTTCCCTTCTGAGAGATCTATTGTGTACGTGTGTCATATGGTGCACCATAAATGGATACAAAGACTGCTTCTTAGTTTAAAAGCAAAAACAAAGAACAAGGAAACAAAAAAACCTCCCTTTGCAGAGCCCAGGCAGTGTCTACCTTCCAAGTGGGCAAAGCTGAGGGTTTCTGACATCCATGTCAAATGGTTCATTAGCACCTTTAACTCCAGCTCCAGGTGGTCCAACGTCCTCTCCTGGCCAACATGGGCACCTAAATTCATATGTACATATACCCCTGCAAGACACATATGTACATGTGATTAAAAATAAACTACCTTTTAAAAGAAGCTGAAAGAGTTCTTATATATACATATATACATATATATATATATATATATATGTATATATATATATATCTCCAACACAGCATGCTAACTGGTGACTGAATCTATAATCTTTTACAGAAAGAATCCCAATGACTGCAACCAGAAATTACATAGTTATCTGAGAAGCCTGAAACAATGCTATGGCTGTTCTCTCAGACGGCCATCTTTTTCCCTAGAAGCCGGCCAACATCTGAGAAAGAGAAACGTGGTAATAATGGAGTATGTGTAAAGACACTGAATTAAAGCAGACGCGTGCAGGGGGCTAAGTCAACAAAAGTGTTTTTACTGTTTCTAATTTATTCTGCTTGATAATTCACCTCATAGAGTTGTTGGTTTTTTCCTGTGGTAAAATATTTACATCCAGCAGAGAATTTATCCATCATTCCAATATAAGCTTAGGTGAAGTTCTCTCTGCATAGAAAATGAATTCTGTGCCTACTGAGCATAGCTGAGGAGTATTCGGAGCCATGTTGGCTTGTAAACACTGTTAGTCTGTGTGTCCCCGCAGGGCTTGGCAGGGTTGGGCAGCGCTGTGCGAGCAGGAAGTGGTGAGCAGAGACACTAATTAGCAGTGGCAGCTCTGTGGGTGTGTGGGTGTGGGCGGGGTCACTCCCCCGCCCTTCCATCTATTTGAAGACACAAAAGAGAGTCCAGTCTAATTCTTGGAACAAGCGCTCGGCTATGACTTTGAAGAGGGGATTTAGTGAGGATGAAGGAGACCCTGTGTGCTCCGCTAAGGAGACCCCATATTCTATTTTGTAGAGTCATCACTGGTGATTTTAAGTTCTCTCGTTTCTAGTCCGGTCTCCCTAGCTCAGCTGCTGCACGGTAGTAATTTCCTTTAGGTCAGACAGACAAGCTAATGACATTGGCAGCTGTGGGGGCCTTGTAAAGAAGCTCATGCCTACAGATCATGAGGCACTTTACAATTTTTATTTTAAAATACTAAATTGAAAATGAACTTGATATCAATGATAGCAACTGTTTCCATTAGCTGGGAAACTCATTTTAAGATTTTGTTGTTGTTGTTGTTCTTGAGCTCAGCAAATTTCTGTGTTTTTCTTTTTTGTACCTAGACGTCCACCCGGATTCCACCTGGATTCGAACATCCCATGCTTATCTCAAGACACTCTGGTTTTCTCTTCTGGAGTGGAAACACTTGTCTCTTCTCCTTCCTTCATAATCTCCTGGTGTGGTTTTATCATGGAGCTCCTTTATTGATAAAGATGCCATGACACCAACGCCTTATTCTAAACTAATAGCCTGCCATTACTTCCCATAGAAGGCAAAAAAAAACCCAAAAAACAAAAAAAGGTATTTAAAACCCAGTTCTTTATTTGAAGCCATTTTCCCTGATGTTGGCATAGTCCTCAGATACGGAAAACACTGGATACTGGTGTCCATACAAAACAGCTCTCACCCCAGAGGGAGTAGGTTTATCCAGGAGTGACTGGAGCCCTGGAACAGGGATTCAGGCGACCCCAAACAACTTCCAACACTTCCTCTCCCCTTCCTCCTCCCTATATTCCTCCCCCCTCCCCATCCTCTACCAGGAATGTTCATGGTCACAGCATTTAATAAGCAAGCTGGTGGGGGCAGCAGGCAGACAAGCTAACCCAAAGGGCATGGGGGGAGGGGGGAATCTGATACAGGCCTTAGATGATGTTACCTGATGATGTTCCTAGCATTTGAGTTGGGAGAAGCTGGTGGTCAGACTCAGGAGATGGGGATCTAGATAGTCGTCAAGGCAAGTGAAGACTGCCCAAGGTAATTTTAATCTCTGGATATGAATCATTCCAATTCTCCACAGCCGTAACATTCTAATCAGTCAATATATAGTCTTTAACTTGTCTGTGGTCACCCCTCGCCAATGCTTGCCCCACTGGCCAGGCATCTGGAGGTAAATGTAAGTCCCAAACGATAAGTCCCGTGGTACTAGGACTCTTAGATCTTAGATCCGAGGACCTAAGAGTCAGGGCCAAAGAGACAGGAAAGCAGTTTTGAGGCAGAAACGGTAGTTTATGGGACAAAGATACCCTGGAGCACAGTACCACCATCAGCATAGTATGATCTGGTTTTTTTTTTTTTTCTTCCCTCCTACCTGAAAAACACTTTCATGGACATATAATACAAGCACTATAATAATGTTAAAAATCATCCAGGAAAGCTTTATCTTCAAGAACACACAAGGGAATGCATTTTCAAAAATCACTTTTATTTATTCTTTGATAATGTCCTACATATATGTGGTGTATCTTGATCAGATACTGTCCAAAGCCCCTTTTGCACTCCCCCTGGACACCTACCTCCTAATACTTCCTCAAACACCTTCATTATGCAAACTTTTTATAATCCATTGGGTTCAATTGGTGATGCCTCCACAAATGCATGTTTGGGACTATCTACCCAGGCAATGTACCAGCAGCAATACCCCAAAAGAAAAAATACCCTCTGTATCCATCAACAGTCAAAAATCCTCAGCTACAGCCTCATGAGCCCCCCTCATCCCTTCTGGAAGGCTGACTGGTCCCCCGGCAGGCCCTGAGCAGGGGCGTTCTGCTGCTGTCACCTCACGTCCTGTCTGGAAGATAGCATTTTGTGGCACTCCTCCCCATCCACCAGGTCATACATTCCTTGCTTCCTCTTCCAAGATGATCCTGGAAACTTGGGGGACATTTGTACAAATGTCCCATTTAGGGCAGAACACACAATGACAGTTTTCTCAGTACTTTGGCCAGTTACAGATCTTTGCATTAACTGAGGCCCACAGGAGGGGGAGGAGCTTGGAGATTGAGGCCACCACTAATGTATGTGTGCATTCATAAGTATTGAGAAGACAGTTTGACATGCTTGCTCAGGAAAACAACAGTGGTAAAGTCTCGCACTCTACCTGACCACAGGACCTGAGACCTGAGCTTCAGGCTTTTGATCTGGCTCCCAGTATCAGACATGAATTCCAGTCTGTGAATCAGGCCTCAAATGTAATCACAAAGAGGTTGGTTAATGAGCCCTTTAATAGACTGTCACTGTCACACCAGTATATACCTCTTACTTATCAGGTTGGCATTGTCACTTGTTGGGTCCATGGCTGTGTGGCACCCTTGGCCTTTGTCCCAGAGCTGCTAACATTAAGACTTCTGACACTATGCAAAATGACAAGCACAGAGAAAGGGAAACAGACATTTTAACCACGGGGCAGGAACCATACTGTTTAAACCTACTATGTTTTTCCCATGTCTTATAAAGCATTATAATTGTTGTTTAGGGCACCTGAGCTTATTCCTTATTGTTTTAATTTTAGGGTTTTTTGACTGGTTTGATTTTATAATCCATGCCTGGTACGATCAGTTCTAACTTAAGGAAATATTGATCTTTATTGTTCAAAATATTGTATCTGTAACTAACAATTTTATTTCTCCTATTATTTTGGCAATATACCAGATGTCAATTTGGAATAGTCACACTGGAGAAGCCAGATAACAACACAATATCATTTTAAATTCGACTGTTCTCTCCTTCACACACAAGACAGCATTAGTGGCAGAGAGAGATAAAATACAATTTCTCAGAAATCATAGACTTGGAGGAATAATAAAATCTTATTTCCATTTTAAACCAAAAAGAGAAACAAGACTCTAAAATTGTTTTTATAACATCTACTCTTAATTAGTAAAATATGAGTGCAGAATACCGTGTTTTCAACCCTGGCTAACTGTGTCACGGGATACTATGGTAGTTTGAATGAGAATGGACCCCATAGACTCATAAATTTGATTACTTGGTCCTCAGTTGGTAGAATGTTCAGGGAGGATTAGAAAGTGTGTCCTTGGTGGAGAAGGTGTGTCCCTAGAGGTGGGTTCTGAGGTCTTGAAAATCTATGCCATTTCCAGTTAGTTGCTCTCTCCCTTTCTACCTTTCTCCCTCCTTCACCTCCCTCTTCCCTCCTCCCTTCTCCCTTCTCCCTCCTCCCTCCTCCCTCCTGTGTCTCTCCTGCCTATGTATCAGGGTGTAAGCTCTCAGCTATTGCTCCAGTGTCAGGCCTGCCTACCACCATGCTCCCCACCACAAAGACCATGGACTCATCCTCTGAACTATAAGCAAATGCCCAACTAATTGCTTTCTTTAAAGTTGCCTTGGCCATGGTATGTCTTCACAGCAATAGAACAGTAGCTAAGATGGGTAACTTCAGGGTTATAGCCTCTTAGTGACACATTCCTACTTGATCATCAAGCCAGATTACTCCATGGCAGAGCCATAGGCATCTTAACAGATCGAGCACTATATCTAGGCGTGAATTGTAGTTTAATATTTGTGATATAAATAGTAACACTGTCTTCTAATTGTGTGGATCCAGTTCACTCACTCTCTCTCTCTCTTTTTTTTTCCCTGAAGGGAGAAATTTGTTTTTTTACTACAGGAGTTTGAATCTGAAACAGAGGAACCCCCGCCCCCCGCCCCCAATGCATTCTTTTGAGAACATTTTAAATAAATTTCCATCAATTTGAAGCCTGTCAAAAATTTAAATTCAAGTTATACTGAAATTTTTAATGAAATTAAAAAATTTTTAAAACAAGATTTGACTCTTGACTCAATTAGAGTAGGAGATCTGGAGAGCCATTGAAGATGAGCATCAGCTTCTCTAAGGGATAAAGTATAAAATTGTGGAGTTGAAGAGATGGCTCAGTAGTTCTGAACCCTTGCTGCACTTCCAGAGGGCTGAGGTTCAAATCCCAGCACCCACATGGAAGTTTACAACCATCTGTAATTCCTGTCTAGGTGATTCACTGCCCTCTTCTGGTAACCTAAGGCACGACATTTTAAAAAGCCTTTAATTTTTACTTTAGTTATAGAAAACTTGATCACATCCCTTCTGTCTTTCACTTTTATCTTTTACAAGCTTTCTTATGGCGGTGTGAGCATCCCAGCATCCCGCTCTGGCTTTCGAGCATCCCAGCATCCCACTTTCTTATGGCGGTGCGAGCATCCCACTCTCTTATGGTGGTGCGAGCATCCCAGCATCCCACTCTCTTATGGCGGTGCGAGCATCCCACTCTCTTATGGCGGTGCGAACATCCCAGCATCCCGCTCTGGCTTGCGAACATCCCAGCATCCCGCTCTGGCTTTGGCTTTCTTGCCATGCTGGAGCTGAGAAGTTACATTGCTCAGGGTTACTTTTAATTTCAACACACTCTAAGGTTTCCTTACTGGTACCCTGTTTGTTAATCTCCCTCTTCACAACTGATACATTTCCCAAGGGTGTACTGACTTTTCATGGATTAGCAATTGCATCTATATCTTCTCCTAAATGTGCTCTCATCCACTCTACAGCCCAGTACTTTCAGCTTGGCATGCTCACACACAGAACTGCTTAAAAATAGAGAGTATCAAATGTTCCCCATTTAAAAAAAAAAAACCTTAGGAGTTGAATTTTCATAATTATCATTCATAAAACAGCTGGAATGCCTAATGCCAGTACACTGTAAATAGTCTTTTTTACTTTCTTTCTTGAGTTTCTGTTGCTTATTTTAGTATTGTTTTGTTTTGTTGTTGTTGTTGTTTTAAAGGATCATTTCTTAAGCGGCTTGGGTTTTGAATCAACTCTGCACTGCTCATGAGAACAACTCCATCAGGACCCACCTCAGATGGCGGCCCCTGCTGGGTCCTGGGATTCTTCTGCATGTTCCCAGGAACATGAAGGCGCTTAGGACACCAGTGGGTCAGTGTTTCCTTCCCACAGAATGATGGAGTGTTCCATCTTGAGTTTCCCCGTACAGACATGTCATGTTCTGGAGAGTTCCCTGACACCCCCACCCTGCTGGGGGCAAATGCATCTCATCTTCAGGGTCTGTCTTTCAAGACATATTTTATTTTTATTTATGTGCATGGGCATATGTGTGCCAGATACCCACAAAGGCCAGAGAGAGTGTCAGATCCCCTGGAGCTGCAGTTACAGGCAGCTGTGAGCCATATGGTGTGTGTACTGGGAACCAAACTGGTGCCTTCTGCAGGGGAAGCATGTGCTTTTAGCAATGGGGCCATTTCTCTACTCCCCCCTTCAGAATATTTTTTAAAACTTGTTTATTCCGTATCTTTGTGATCAGGCGCTCATAGAAGTTCTATACTATGAAAGGCAATGTTGCAATATGAACAGAAAAGGAAACAGTTAGATACAGGTCGAGCGATGTGAGTGAACTGCAGAATGCTAGCAAACAAATCAAATGTGCTGACTGAATGTTCTGAAGCTAACAAGAGGGTACCCAGCCACCAGCTCAGAACAAAGGGAAAGGCAGAGCCTCAGGAACTAAGGAGAGGACTCTCCAGGGATAGTTAATTGACAGTTGATTGATAGGTATTGATTGACAGTTAGTTGATAATAGGCACCAAATTGTCAAGCGGGATACAGCTGTCATCTCAAAGGGAGTAAGTGTGTTTTATTCTGAGCCTCCTAGGAAAGACCGTGCCCAAGAGCATGGATTCCAGTCACCCCAAATGACACCTCCCAGCATGAAAGCAGTTTGACAACGGAAGAAAGTCATGAGTCAGGATATCTGCCCCGTACATGAATGGGATCATCAGGCTGACGACCACAGCCAAGTCCAGGAAGTTGCAATAGGTTTGTCATTGTATCTGATGGCAGGCTTACCTCTGGGCTGGTAGAAATCAGTGCTATGCTAATACACCCGAAGATGTCACCTGATGGCCAGAAATGGTGTCAGCTCAGATACAGACCAAAGGGACCTGATGCCTTCTCTGGAGACCGGTGAGGCTGCTTTAGCTCTGGATCTAAACAATGTTCCAACCCTCCGTAATCATTAAGTTCTAACCAGCCGAGCAGAACTTCATCGCAGGTATGACTCTTTCTGGAAATTTTCATACATACCCACAGAAAGACAGGGTTGCCATAATGTCCTGGTTTTCTCTCCTCAGTGACCATCCAGCTTCCTCCTTCTACAGTGTGAGAGGTGAGTGCCGTAAGGTCATGGTGATTTCACATCAGCTAAAGGCGTTAAGGATGCTCTCTACGCTCTCTACAGGAAGGTAGGCGGACGAGGTATTTTGAGATTAGAGGATGATGTCACGACTCTCTCGTTGGGACAATGTAGTTTGATCCATCTCAAAGCCTAAGAGTGAATCTTAAAGTTCTAGGTGCTCAACAGAGATGGCTACTCTGGCTAGAGGGCAAATTTGGGCTTGCACCACAGGTCCTCTGGTCTTGGTCAACCTGTTTCTATGTCTGTCTTCTGACAGGAGAGTCTCTTTGACCCTTTCCTAATTCTCTGACTTAAAAAAAAAATTAGAAAAACAATTGTCTTGAAAGCTTAAGAAACAAAATGAAAAGTAATCTGGTAGGCTGTGAGAATTCTGATTCAACCCAGGTCATGAAGCCCTCTGCTGTTCTGGCCTTAGCCATGGTGGCTGCAGCTTGTCTCAGAGAACAACAGCATTCAGTGTTAACAACCCCATTAAAAATAAGGAGAAATAAAACAAGAAGAAATTTCAATCCAAGGGTGTGCTGTGCCACAGCAGCAGATCACCACCACAGTGAGTTCACTAGCATGTTGACTAGACTGCGTCACTATTTCTAGAATAACACCCCAGCACGAAGTCAAATGTGTAAAATAGTCAAATGTTTTTCTTTTTCTTTTTGTTTTTTTTTTTT
>NW_022196913.1:56912542-56935042 GCF_008632895.1 Mastomys coucha
AGACAGCAGCACCCCCAGCCCCTGACAGACAGCAGCACCCCCAGCCCCTGACAAGGTCCTGTACCTGTGATACCTGGGCTTTTGGTATACTCAGTAAAAAATGATAAGCATTCAGCTAACAAGGGAAGAAAAAAAGAGGGCAAAGAATGAGAGTCTCCGTACTGTGCAATTCTTCTGTGGTAGGGACCACTAGCCCTTCCCTAACCCTCGTCTGTGTGGGCGGGGAATGTGCTTTTAGTATTCCCTTACAATCCTGCGGCCACAGGGCTGTACTTTGACAGTGAATAGAAGAGACTTGTACCCCTTCCTGTTCTCCACCTTAAGCTTTCCAGGCAAGAATGGATGGCCCACCCTTTTCCCTACCAGTTGGGTGGTACACAATCAGTTCGGAGTACAGCCTGGGAAAGCACATGGAGGCATGGATGGAGCGGAGAGAAGAGCCCAGGTCCCAGCGTGACCAAAGGGAGGGCTCTACTCAGCAACTCTGCATCTCTCAAATGAGGTTGAAAATGTGGATACAAACACACATACACACACGCACCCCCCACACACAAACAGGCACACACACCACACACATATGCCACTGTTTTCCACACTTCCAGTTACTATGGTAAACTAGAGTCCAAAAATATTTAAGTGAAAATTTCCAGAAATGAACTATTCACGGGTCTTAGATCATCCTTCGTCCAGGCTATGATTGTGGACTACAACTTGTCGTTACGCATGGAGATTCATTTCTAACTCTGATTTGCTTGCTAGGTTCTATCATGGGCATGTGAAGTGCGTTTGGAGTGACCACCCACTGCAGGTGCGACTCTATGGAAAGAGTGAATTAGTCCGTGAGCACGTGTGAGCACAGCCTCCTTTCCTCACATGGCACAGAGCGGCATTACAATTCTGCAATTTTCTCAAGTTCCGAGTGCTGACAGACACTGAATCCCCCCTTCAAATTATCAGCATATCATCTCTGAACTGATAGCAATGTTTTAAAAATATATAACTCAGGGCTGGAGAGACGGCTCAGCGGTTAAGAGCACTGGCTGCTCTTGCAAAGGTCCTGAGTTCAAATCCCAGCAACAACCATCTGTAATGAGATCTGATGCCCTCTTCTGGTGTGTCTGAAGACAGTTACAATATGCTTACATATAATAAATAAATAAATAAGTTTTTAATATATATATCTTACAGCTAGAAAACAACGGTGGCCAGAAAATTGATCAAAAAAATGTCATTTTTCACCTTACAATTACTGTCATGGCTGACACATCCAAAGCATGCATGTCAGTTTTGATTTTATCAGCAAAACACAGGGTATTAATTATGCCCCAAGAGCTGTACTGCACTAACCACATCACCATCTCAGTGGCACAAAATCAGATTTTTCTTGTTTCGCTGTAATCTGTGATTTCGTAAAACAGATTACCCACTCTTCTGTGTGCAGAAATGGATTTTAATAAGGCAACTGGGCCTACTCCGTGCCTCCCCCCACCTCCAGGCTCAGAAGACAAGAGCAGGGCCAGAGAGGCAGTACATGGCTAGATGTGCATTTCTCCCCTTTAGAGACAATGAAGTCAAGCAGAGAAAATGCAGTGACTCATAGGTCTTCTGCCCCACATGGCATCACCATGGCAACCATGACTGCCAGGTGGAGAATTCTATCATCCATCATAATTGCTATGTCCATGTTACACAGATTAGGAAGGGAAACGTTCCCAATTGTGTTTTGGATTAAAATGCGTTTAAGTATCTGGCATAAAATTGACATCATCACCATTAATAAACTATAATTATGCCATCGGTATGGCTATAAAGAGTGTGTATTTATACATAGGAGCCCTGGATATTACAAACACCCCAGGCAACCTCTTTTAATATCCGGATAGACTCGCAGTTAACAAACTTGAGCCTGAGCAATTCCAAGGAAAAGGAAGTTTTTTCATGAGTTTCACACAGATGAAAATGATGCTTTTTAACATCCTAGAATCCTTCAAGTAAGAAAAAAAAGTGTCAATCTCTGAATCATTTTCCTGGAACAACAGTATGAAAAAGCTGTTATTGAATCTGCCAGAGAAGATTCTGGATAAGCAATGTGTCCATTTATCAATGTGTCTAAAACAACCCAAGAATAACAAATGAACTCATTATTAAATCGCAGAAACGTAGATAAGGACCCATCTAAGCTCTGTAGTTTACGTAGTCCTCCAGCTGAAAGTCAGGGCTCTCCTAAGTCATGTTTTCCAAGCTATATTAAAAAGGCAGCACTCTCCATTAACATAAACAGGAAAAATGTGTGGAGACATTAAGCTTCAACTTCACAATGTTTTCAACACCCTTTATTTTGATATAAGCCTACAGACTTCTCTAAACCAAGAGATTCGCATTTACATTTTATCTGTGGGGTAACAGTCCAGTCCATAATGTTCTTTCCTTGGGAGCTGAGGACCTGAATTCAATCTCCTGGATCACACATTTAAAAAGCCACGGTGAGTGGCCACCTCCTGTAGCCAGGCAGGACTCCCAGTGGAAGGACAAGGACACCAACTCACCCACAAACCCTTCCACCAAAAATGTGTCCTGCTTACAAGATGTGCAGAGAAAAGATAGAGCAGAGACTGAGGGAGTGAACAAGCAATGACTGCCCCAGATTGAGACCCATCCTATGGACAAAAACCAATCTCTGACTCTATTAATGATACTTTGTTATGCTTGCAGGCAGGAGCCTAGCATAACTGTCCTCCAAGAGCATCATCCAGATGGAAACAGATGCAGAGACCCACAGGCAAACATTAGATGGAGCTCAAGGAATCTTGTGGAAGAGTTGGGGGAAGGACTGGGGGAGACCCAAAGGAGAGAGCGACTCTACAAGAAGACCAACAGACTCTACAAGAAGACCAACAGACTCTACAAGAAGACCAACAGACTCTACAAGAAGACCAACAGAGTCAACTAACCTGGACCCTCGGGGGCTCTAAGAGACTGAACCACTAACCAAAGAGCAAGCATGGGCTGGACCTAGGCTCCCCACACATAAGTAGTAAATGTGCAGGTTGGTCTTTATGTGAGTCCCCCAACAACTGGAGCAGGGGCTGCTGTCCCTGAATCTGTTGTCTGCCTGTGGATCCCATTTTCCTAACTGAGCCACCTTGTCTGGCCTCCATGGGAAAGGATGCACCAAGCCTTACAGTGCTGGGGTGGGGGGATTGGTACCCAGGGATGTCTTCTTTTCAGATGAGAAAGGGAGAGGGATGGGGAAGGATGTGTGAGGGGGGAGCTGGGAGGAGAGGGGAGGCTGCAATCAGGATGTAAATAAACAAATTAATGGGAAAAAAAGAGCCAAGGTGGTAGGTAGTATGTGCTTGTAATCCAGAGAGGTGCCACCAGGGAGGTGCCACCAGGGAGGTGCCACCAGGGAGGTGCCACCAGGGAGGTGACAATAAGCAAATGCCCAGGATTTGCTGGCCAGCCACCGTAGTTGAATCAGCAAGTTCTAGGCCAACAAGAGACCCTGTTGGGGAAAAAGTGTGGGTAGTACATGAGAAATGGCACCCATGATTGATACCCTTATACACACATGCGTGTGCATTCACACTCACCTGTATACATAATGCTCCTGGACGTGTGCACAGAGCAATGTGAAGGCAAGGCGTAGTAAGTGTGCACATCCTGGCACCAATATTTCCAGTGTCTTAAGTACCCTTGTCCTAAGGAATTTCTCCCTTGCGTTTAACAGAGTTTTGAGAGCATTTCTGCTAACATCAGGAAGGACGCCCTTTCAGATTAATGTTTGGCAAAATAGGAATTCTTAGGAAGAAATAAAAGTTACTGTGCCTGGTTATAGCTAGAGAGCTGGAGGTGGGCTGGGGGTAATTATGAAGCGGTTATTGAGGGATTAAAAAAAGGGGTTAAGCCATAGTCACTGGAAATGCATGCCAAGATTCTACCAGATATTTTACTCCAGAATGAAAGCTGCCGGTCAGTTCCAGGGAAGACAGAGGGGTCGCTTCATCCTTTTGCCTGGCTGAGTTCAATAACTAATTCTGGATGAACAGAATACACAGGATGGGTGACTCTGGAAACCCTGTATAAAAGTGTGAGCAGGTCAGTAGAGGCAGGAAGGAAGGGCCAGCATCCTTCAAGCCTGGGTGAGTCCTCCGCCTCCTTTTCTTCTGGATTCGCTTGAATATGACTCTAAGACAGGATGGCTGTACCATCCTGGGTGTGAGCTGATAAGTTCCAGGAGAAGCTCCAGCTTGGACTAGAGCCTTTTAGTCTAAGAACCAAGAGAAAGGACAACCAGCAGTCAGAGGAGGACCTCTCCAATGGCCTCCCTCTCATGTCCCTCTAGCCCAAGTGCCAGGCAGCACCGTGGCTCTGGCTGCCCAGCCCAGCAATGGCAGGCAGGACCTTCCTAGATCTCTACAGATCTCTCTATGAGAGCATTGCAGGCCCAAAGGCATGAGCCAAACCTAGCGGCTCATTTTACTTTCTCCACAGACCCTCTTACCTTGGCCTGGCGGGCAGACAGGCACAGCAACTGTATAAAACGAGAAGATAGAAAAGGCAGTCGTCTGTGGGGGAAGTCCAGGAAGAAAGCCTGTGGGGCACAGGAAAATGCTGGGGAAGTCACAGAGAAGGGGCACGGAGGTACAGGTTTCATACGGTGTGTGTGAAGTCATGGTCTTGCCAGAGTCTGAAGAATGAGCTGCATGGTGGAATGGTGGTACATCAGGTGCAGGTGACAGTGAGGTAGAGAGAAAGGACTTATCACAGAGCCCTGTTGTCTCAGGGTTTCCATTGCTGTGAAGAGAGACCATGACCAAGGCAACTCTTAGAAGGACAACATTTAATTGGGGCTGGCTTACAGGTCCTGAGATTCAGTCTATTATCTTCATGGTGGGAGCATGGCAGCATCCAGGCAGGCATGGCACTGGAGGAGCTGAGAGTTCTACATCTTGTTCCAAAGGCAACCGGAGAAGACTGGCTTCCAGGCAGCTAGGACAAGTTGTCTTAAAGCCCACATCCACAGCAACACACTTCCTCCAACAAGGGCACACCTCCCAACAATGCCACTCCCTGACCCAAGCATATTCAAACCACCACATCTATGAATCCCTGAAGATGAAGTCTGAGGTAACTGTTCCAGTCGAACTTGAAGAAGTATAAGACATGACATGCACTCAGGTCTCCTCACCCCAGACAGGAAACCATGACAGACCCAAGAAAGGACTACACCAAAGTCTAATGTGGTGAGCCACTGAGTTCACTGGGGTTACTTACAAGGGTATGGGAGGGATTACCTACAGGAACAGAAATAACTCAAGGCCAGCTGCATCCCTAGAAAGCTCACCTCAACACAGGGAGCAGCTTTCCAAACTGAAACACTGCCTCTCACACAATGTATAGGTAGCTCCACAGGTTTCAGTCTCCTCTCAGGGGTTCAACTCCAGGCAGTTGCTTACTGTGTAAAGGAATACTTGGGAGCTCTGGTAAACATCGTAGGTTTCAGCTTTCCTGGGCCATGGTATTTGTTGACTTGCTGACTCCTCAGATGTATCCCTTTCCTCCCAAAGGAGCATGTCTCAACTCAGAGGAAATGGCTACAGAACAGAAGAAAAGGCATTTCTGAGAGGAACAGAAAGCTAAACACACACACACACAGAGAGAGAGAGAGAGAAAGAGAGAGAGAGAGAGAGAGAGAGAGAGAGAGAGAGAGAGAGACAGAGACAGAGACAGAGACAGAGAGACAGAGAGATAAACAGAGAGATAGACAGAAACAGACAGAGAGATAGACAGAGACAGACAGAGAGATAGACAGAGACAGACAGAGAGACAGACAGAGAGACACAGAGAAAGGGTAAGAAGCCGCAGAAACAAATTTCACAGGCTGACTTTTTTGTTCTTTAATGCACGGGATGAGCTCAACAGTGATAGATGGGAGACAAAAGGAGTCAGGCAAGGTGGAGATTAAGACTTTTCTGACCTTGCAAAAGAAGAAGAAGAAAAAAGCTATAAAAGATTGTTGACCAAAGTTTTGGGTACTTTTGGTACAAAATACTTAGTGTGAATGGACTTCCCAAGAGTAAGAAAGGGAGTCAAGGAAACAAAGCACTTGAGGGAATATTAACGAAACTTTCTAAACTTATCAGAAATGTCAAGGGAAAGCAAGTTGGGCTTCTCCAAGGAGGGCTTTAATCAGGACAGAAGGTGCTGTAAGTGGGAGGGTCCATGGGTCCCAGAAGTGTACCACAGCTCAGGCCCAGACACAATGGTCTTCTTCTCTAGGTAAGGGTGGCAAAGAGGGGAGAGTGCGAGCGGACAGGAAAGGGTCCTCGGGTAGACGGTTGCTTCCCAAAAGAAGGGATGGGTATACGAGGGACATTTCATTTACCCCGTGCTCATTTAAAGACAAAAAGTACTTGGAGCCAAGGGAGAGGTTGGGGAGACAGCTTGATGGGTAAAGCACTTTCCATGGAAGCATAAAAACCTGAGTTCAATTCCCAGAGCCCACTTAAGAGCCCGGGCCTCATATGGGAGCTTCTGTCCTAGTTAGAATTATTATTGCTGAGCTGAAACACTATTGTTACCATCTAGCGGTAACCATAGGAAAGGGTTTTCTGGAAATATGGAGTCAGGAGAAAACTGGCTAGCCATAATTAATCTTACCCACGTGGAAGGCACCTTAAAAATTAGACAGCACTCAAGAGGCATGATCACCCAGCCATCTTGCATTTAATCAAACTCTTTGTTACAAGCCAACAGGTCGAATAGGTGAGGCAAAACCCCTCCCCCAAGTTTATCAGCATGCAGGCCCAATCAGCAGCTTCTTTGGTCTCTGTAGAGGCGGGACTTCCGATGTAACTGGAACCAGGAACGAGGCGTGGCAAATAGCTGGAGGTGGGCAGAGAGGTGTGGTTATGAGAGGCAGGCAGGGTCTGAAGAATCAACCCTCAAGCCAGGAGGGTTACACACTATGATCATAGAAACTTGGGAAGAAAAGGGTTTATTTGGCTTATACTTCCACATCACTGTTTATCATCAAAGGAAGTCAAGACAAGAACTCAAGCAGTGCAGGAACCTGGCGGCAGGAGCTGAGGCAGAGACTGTGGAGGGATACTGCCTGCTGGCTTGCTCAGCCTGCTTTCTTATAGAAGCCAGGACCACCTGTCCAGGGATGATACTGGCCGCAGTGGGCTGGGCCCTGCCACATCAATCACTAATGAAGAAAGCCCTAGAGGCTTGCCTGCAGCACAATCTCAGGTAGGCTTTTTCTCAATTGAGGCTCCCTCCCTTCCAGTGACTCTAGCTTGTGTCAAGTTGGCATAAAAGTATCCAGAACAACTGACCCCAGGTCAACTCAACACACAAACATCAAGCCACAAGTGTTCCTGTCTTATTAATTCCCCAAGACCTCACATTAACACAAACACTGCAATGTAAAAGAGTCCAAATTTTAAAAGTCCCACAGTCTTTAAAACTTTAAATGCAAGGTCAAAGTCTCTTTTAAATATCCAAGCTTTCTTCAAAAGTCCAAAGTCTTTGTAAAACTCCAAAATCTCTTCAAAAATGTAAAGTCTTTCAACTGTGGGCTCCTATAAAATAAAGAACAAGTAAAACATTTTTCTTCCTTTCAGAGGGAAGAACCAGGGTATGTTTACAGTCCAATCAAATGCTACAGCCCCAGAGGTCTACATTTTTAATTGTTCTTTTAGATTTGTTCCTTTTATGTGCACGAGTACTTTTTCTTGCATTTATTTCTGTGCACCACATGTATGGCTAATTCCTGGTGTTCATGGAGGCCAAGGAATGGTACCAAATCCCCTGTCACTGGAGCTATGGCTGTCTATGAGCAGCAATGTGCAGGCAACTGAAATGTGTCCTCCGCAAGAGCAGCAAGTGCTCTTAATCACGAGCCGTCCGTCTCTCACAATAACTCCAATCAACATGGCCAGCTTTCTCTTTTCAGCATGAATTCCCTTCTTCCAATTGATTTTTACCTCTTTGTCCAAGCCAAGGATTCTGAGCTCAATTCCAATAGAAATTCTAATGCAGTTTGAAAACATATGGTTTCCAGAGAAATCTCCTATTGTTTTTCCAACCTTCTGCAACACAGACTCGTGACCTGAAACAAGAATTTTACCTGGATTTTCATGCTTTCTGTTGAAAGTCACAAGTGTTCCTTGAAGATATCAGCTTTCCTTCGCTTTTCAGTTATGAGACTACAACTCTATTACTGACATAAAACAACTAGACCCAGAACATCCATCTGGCAAGACACTAGATAGGACAGTAATAAAATCTCCCTCTCCCAGGCACTGTGCCGTCACAAAGTAGGTTCTGAGTGTCTATTTGTCTCTAGCAAAAGGTTGTCACATCTTGTAATACATATTCTGTCTTTTTAATAATTTGTTCGTTCATTTTATGAGCCGGCAGGAGTAAGACTTTGGGTATTTCCTTCTTGTAGAGACTTTATGGGAAGTCAGCTTTATTTTGCTTAGTTGTAGCGATCACTCCCTTGCGTTGACAGAGGAGTTAGTGGCTGTGAGCTAAGAGAGTTTTCTGCTTTTCCTGGCTGACCCAGTGATGTGAGTCCCTCACTTTAAGATCTCGGCTGAGGGGCTACAGAGATGCCTCAGTGGTTAAGACTGAATAACACCCTTGCAGACGGCCTAAGTTCCGTTCATAGCACTCACGTCAGCCACCTGTGACATTGCCTGTAACTCAAGCACTGTGCCAGCCAACGCCCTCTTGTGGCACCTGCAGGAACTGCACTTATGTTTACATAATTCATCTGATCCTAGTTCACATACAATCAAAAATAATAAAAATGGGGGCTGAAGGAGATACCTCAGCTATTCAAAGTACTGGCTGCTTGTCCAGAGAACCTAAGTTTGATTCCTAGCATGCATATAAGATTTCACAACTGTTGACAAACTACAGTTCCAGGGGATCCAATGTCCTCCTCTGGCCTCTCTAGGCACCAGGCACACACACGGTTCATAGACCTACACAGAGATAACCTTGTCAGCTGTATCTAAGACTCCAGTTTCTCCACAATTAATTCCAGATTCAGGAATATCCCAACTCAGCCTCAAAAGAGATGGCATCTTAGGATAGGAGGGATGGTAATTGAAGCTCTGAGACATACTGATGATTTTCAGGAAACAGCAGAAAGGAGATGTGAACTGAAATTGTTTGAGCATTAGAAACCCCAGCCAAGACTGCAGGATCCTGACTGTGTGGCAAGAGCCAGCAGACACGGCTGAACCCTGATGAGGTGCACATAGGAGGTGGCTGTGGCAGCATGGAGGGGTACCACATTTGACTGCAGAACATCGTGAGCAGTGGTTATCACCAGTGGCCTGGAAACCTGCAGGTAGCCACAAGAGACAGCCTGGGGCATGCAGATAAACAATGCCTACCTTGGAACTCACCATCAGGCAAAGGGGCACAACCATCCACTCACCAGTTCTCACCAGTTCAGGGCAGCGTGCCCTTGTTAGGTTCTCTGACAGCTGTGCCCACTGCAATGGTTTTGCTTATACTGAGACCTGCCCCACAAGGTCTTGTCCTCATTTGTGTCGGACCAGAAGCCCCGTATAGGCAGACCCACATCGTCACATATGCCTGATAATTTTAGTGTTTACCATAGACAAACTCTAGATGACAGAGAGACTGAGAATACATTCAGTGCAGAGGTCACAGAAAAAGAGTTGGGACAGACAGCTGGGAATGTGACAAAATCTCATTACCAAAGCCCTACACGTCCTGGCCTCACAACACACCGGCTAAGAAACTCGGGGAACTCAGGTGTCCACTGATGGATAAAGGATCAGGAAAATGTGGCATCTGCACAGAAGGGGTACTGGCTGGTTTTGTGTGTCAACTTGACACAAGCTGGTGTTATCACAGAGAAAGGAGACTCCGTTGAGAAAATGCCTCCATGAGATCCATCTGGAAGGCATTTTCTCAATTAGTGATCAAGGGGGGAAGGGCCCAGTCCATTGTGGGTGGTGCCATCCCTGGGCTGGTAGTCCTGGGTTCTGTAAGAAAGCAAGCTGAGCAAGCCAAGGGAAGCAAGTCAGTAAGCAGCACCCTTCCATAGCTTCTGCATCAGCTCCTGCTTCCTGCCCTGTGTGAGTTCCTGTCTTGACTTCCTTTGGTGATGAACAGCAATGTGGAAGTGTAAGCTGAATAAACCCTTTCCTCCCCCACTTGCTTCTTGGTCATGATGTTTTGTGCAGGAATAGAAACCCTGACTAAGACAGAAGGGAAGGTTATTTGGCTGTGCAGGATGAGGAATTCTTGTCACCAGCAACAACATGGATGGACCTGGGGGATATTTCAGTCAGTTGACAAACTAGGCCTCAAAGGACATATCGTTCACACTGTCACTCATTTGTAGAATCTGAAGAAATGATGTCACTTGAAGGGGGAATACCGGTTGTCAGCATCTGAATTGAGCTCATCACAAAGAGGGCCAAGAGAGGTTGGACAACAAGTTCAAAGTCACTGTGGGAGGGGAGCGCTACGTTCTGGTGGTCTAGTTCCTATGAGGCTGCCCATGTCCTGATAATATGCTTCAAGACAGAAAGTTTCAAAAGGATCCTGAACTGTTCACCATAAATAAATATTTTCAGTGACAAATGTGCCAATTCATCCCAATTTGATTATTAAACATTATATGTGTATTAGTCAGGGTTCTCTGGAGTCACAGAACTTATGGAATATCTCTATATATTAATGGAGTTTACTGGAATGACTTACAATCTGTAGTCCAACTAACCCATCAATGGGCAATGGTGAATGGGATGTTCAAGAATCTAGTAGTTTCTCAGTCCCACAAGAGTAGGTGTCTCATCTGGCCTTCTGTATCCTGAAGCTAGACTCCTGACATAGTAGGTTCCAACAGATGTGCTGGCAAGAAAGTGCAAGCAGGAATAGAAGAGAAAGCCTTCCTTCTTCCATTGTACTTTTGGAGGCCTCCAGTGAAGGTATGGCTCAGATTAAAGATGTGTGCCACCATGCCTGGATTTGGAATTTGTTCTGTCCCTGGCTAGCTTTGAGCACAGAGATCTGCTTGCCCCTGTTTCATGGGATTAAAGGCTTGTGCTATCTTGCCTGGGCCTAAGATTTTCATGGCCACTATGCCTCAAGATCTGGATCAAAAGCAAGTATCATCCTATGTCAAGACCCAAGTCAGAAGCCTGTGTCTTCCTCCAGCCTCAGGATCTGGATCACAGGTGAGCCCTCAATTTCTGGGCTGTAGTTCATTCCAGATGTAGTCAGGTTGACAACCAGGAATGGCTATCACAACACGTAAGAGTTAAAACTCTCCTTCATAGCTCATAACTGTACACAATTATTTTGTGTCAATTACCAACTTGAATAATAGAAACAGGGTTGGTAAATGCTGAGGGTACAGCTGAATTCTGCAGAGTTAAAATGACTAACACAGCATTGCAGGAGTGACATTTGACAGAACCTCCTGGATTAAATTCAAGGATCCACCCATGTGTCCTCCTCAATGGCTCTGGGGAAGACGCCCCTTCATTACAGGTTTCTCCCATTCCTCATGCCTGGAGGCTGCAGGCATTGCTTTCTGTCAAGGCCTCTTTGGTTGTCTGCAGACTCAGCAAGCTCACATCTCACTGACCATTCTTCATGGCCCTAGCCTCCCTCTGACCTCCACTGGAAACAGTTTCATTTGCTGAGAACATTGGTATGTGGCCTGGGCCTACTTGCTAACCCAGATCCCCTCTTCATCTCATGATGCTCAGCTTGCTCACAACTACAAAGTCCCATAACCATAGGAAGTTATGTTCATAGGGTGTTTCTAGGTTCCAGAGGTTGGGATATGGTGGCCGTCTTTGAAGGTATTATCTCTCTACTGCCTTGCTCCGTTGAGTAAGACTTTATTGCAGGGCTGTGGTGTCAGGGCTGATCCTAGAATGGCTCTCCCCACAGGATCAAAGGAAACTGGGAGAGAAACTCTGAGCACCCCCAGAAGATGGACAGGGGCTGCACTTGACCAGGCTTCTCGTCTGCAACCTTCCTCAATGGCCAAGGTAGGTCCATGTCCAGCGTGTGGGTAAGTATCTCCCTTTCTTTTCAGCAAGGATAAGATGATGTGTTCAGTTGAACATGGGAGCTATTTCTACAGGGACATGGAAGTCCCTGCATGTTGTCACTCAGTCTTAACAGAAGCAATGAGCATCCTCTCTCCTCTACCTTTCTGGCTTCCTCAGCTCCCACTCATGGATGTCAGGAAATAACCAGACAGTAGGAAGGCAGTCTCAGAAGCTAAATGGTGCATAGCAATCACAATCCCCTCAAAACCAAAACATTCCTTCCCTTAAGACAGCTCTTCAAGACTCCCTAAGTAAATTCCCAGGCCCTGTCCCCAAGGTTGTATGAGCAGTGACAACTGCTGAGAATAAGGGACTCTCTGAACTAACTGTATGGGAAGCTCCAGGGATGCATCTTTTGTGAGTTATCACCGTGCTGGGGTGGACTGTTTGATGATACAGCTGCCTTTGAGTCCGTTGTGCTACTCTAAGCAATCCCAATACACTCATTGGTTCACAACACCAGGCTCTGGTACAATTGCTTCTTTGGTCTAGCATTGGTGCTCATCTGAGAAAAACAGATTTGTTCACAACACCCCAAGCCTTTTGCTGCTTCCATTCTGATGCTGAGCTCTGGTTTCTAGAGGCCACTTCAGTTCTCATGATCTGTTCTATCCCCATAGTGGATGTTCACAGCCTAGCTATCTACTGTTCTGCCCTATGTTATCATCAGAGTGCCACAGTTTTATGTATTTATTTCCATGGGGGGGGGACTTTAACCAAGGTTCCACAAACCTTTTATCACATATCAATCCATGAAAAGAGGCAGAATAATTTTTTATGTCATCTCTATTTTATAGATGAAAACTTGGATAATCAGTGTCCAGTATGAGTTGGTAACCACACAATCAAAGGCGGAAACCAGCCATCAAATCTATGGCTTACGGTGCTGGGTTCCAAGAATCTGTCCTGGAAAAGGCACAATAACGATTCTCAAAGAGGTCCACATGCCAATCCTGGATTCAGGGAATGTGTTGGTCCATCTGGTAAAGGGACTTTGTGGGTGTGACTAAGGATCATGGAACAGAGAGTGCCCTAGTTTGATGTCTATTACTATGATAAAATACCCTGACAGAAACAATTTAGGAAAGAAAAAGTTTATGTGGTATATAATTCCAGGTTATATCCACCATTTGGGGAAATTAAAGGCAAGAACTCAAAGCTTAATGTCCATGGTTAAGAGCAGAGAGATGCATGCATGGATCCGTGCTTGCCTGTTTACCTGCTCTCAGATAGTTTTCTTCTCTCTTACACACTGTTCTAGACAGCAGGCTGGGTCTTCCTAAATCGATTAGATATCAAGACAATCCTCATACCATAGGCATGCCCACAGGCAAACCTGATCTTGATAATTCCTCATCAAATTTTCTTCTCAATTGATTCTAGGCTGTGCCACTTGACTAACCAGCACAGATTATCTCAGTATGTGGTTTAGATATATAGTTATAGTGGTTTGAATATGCTTGGTCTAGGGAGTGGCATTACTATGAGGTATTCTTTCATTGGAGTAGGTGTGGTCTTGTTAGAAGAAGTGTGTCACCATGGGGGTGGGCAATAAGATCCTCCTCCTAGCCACTTGGGAGCCAATCTTTTCCTAGTGGCCTTCAGATGAAGATATAGAACTCTCAGCTCCTCCTGCACCATGCCTGCCTGGATGCTGCATGCTTCCTGCCTTGATGATAATGGACTGAACCTCTGAACCTATAAGCCAGTCCCAATTAAATGTTGACGTTAAAAGCATTGCCTTGGTCATGGTGTCTCTTCATAGCAGTAAAACCCTAAGACTATTGAGTCTTCATCAGAAGACCTAAAGGGACTAATGGAATTACCTAATCTTGGACTTAAAACTCAAGGACCCTGAGCCAAACCTTTTTACTTTGTTTTACCATCAGTCTGTGCCAGCTATTGCATCCCAGTGACACATGGCTGATGACTAAGAGAAGACTAATTATTGCCATAGAGCCAATTACTCAACAGTGAGCAATCTAAACTACCATTTGTTAGCCTTTCATTTCTATGAGTCAGGAATCAAGCCATAAGCCATCAGGATCCCCCTGGCCCATGGTTCCCTGTGAGGATACAGTGGAACTGTTGGTCAGAGTGGCAACCTAACTAGCCCGCAGGGTCACAACCTTGGTCCTGAGCTGCAGAGGACTCTCAGCAAGCTACAGCAAGCTTACCTAGGGAGAACAAAACCAATCATATGCTAATCTGAAAGTGGCACCCTATCACTTCTGCCCTTGTCTGTCCATCAGAATGAGACCACCCAAACCAACTCAGGGGAAAGAGACCGCACTGGGTGTGAATATCAAAAGGTGTATGTGGTCACCAAAAGCCATTTAGGAGCCAGACTGGCAGAGATTCGATTTAAGATGATGAAAGACTATAATTCAGGTTGACACTATTTTTCTATGGCAGCTGGAAAGGTATAGACCAAGGCCTTTTATTTCTTTTAAATTGAATGAGAGTGAAGAACAAGAAAATGAACTACACTTGCAATTCCAGCATTAAGGTGGCTGAGACAAATGAAAAGCAAGCTTGAGGTTGGGCTAGGCTATGAGACTGTGACTCAGAAGAATATAAAGAAAAAGTAGATGGAGGAGGGGGAGAAGAGGGAGAAGGGGAAGGGAAGAGGAGGAGAAGGAAGAAGAAGAGGAGAAGGAGGACAAGACAGCAGGAGTCAGAGAAACCCTAGATGGCAGTAATCAGAACATGATTGGGGGTCACGGTGGTAAGATGAAAACTAAGCTGCTGATGGAAACACTGAGAGTAAAGGCAGAGAATGATCAAGGAAGACACTTGATGTCAACCTTGGTGCTCCACATGCATACATCCCATACATACAAGCATTCACACGTGCCACACATACTACACCAGAGAAAAGAAAAGAAAACAAAAGAAAGGCAAGAAAAAAAAATGGAGCATACTCAGGAGGCTTCAGACAAGAACAAAGACTCAATTAGGAATTGGACTAGTCATTCATCTATGTAATCCTCCTGCAAAACAAAACAAAACAAAACAAAAACTGTCTACATGCTGCCCATGTACTGAAAATTTGAGTGATGCTGAATTTAAAAGCTATAGACCCAACTTATTAGGGGAAGTTTTATGAGAGCATGATAGCCAAGCTGTGACATGGTTGCTACTCAATGCATTTATCCAGATTTATAGTGATAATTCATAGCTGGAAGAGGAGAAGACGAATAGGGCAAGCGTACAGTTTGGTGAGGAAAAGGACATACACATTAAAAGCTGTAGACAAAGTGCCTGTTATTGTTAAAGAAATGCGTGCCTTTAAAGAGAAAGCACATGCTTTACACTGGAAAAATAGGAGAGATGGTGCTGGGGAGCGATGCTCAGACAGGGCAGCCTAAAGACATGTTTGCCCAGATTCAGCAACACTGGCATTTATAATGGCCATCTGGGTGGGTCCAACATTTGCTTGAACTATCAGCATAACTTAGCATTATCCCTGTGGCACTGTCTTGGAACAAGAGTTTTGGGGGACAAAAAAAAAATCCAGAGGCCAAGAAATGTCTAGGAGGGTAGGATCTACACATGGAATATGAGACGGCTCTGTATGCAGCTGTGTAGGTGAATCTGGAGCTGTAGTGGAGACCCCAGTGTGTTGGGTATGCCAAGAATGTAGGACATGTACTGTGTACGAAGCACAAGAACTAGGTCAAGCTGGCCCAGGGGCGCAGACGATGCTAGGCAGGTTTTGAAGATATTTCTTCTTCCTGAGCTGGGGTCTCCTTTAGAAGTCCCAGCTTCCCTTGCCTCTGGGACACTCAGATAAACATCAGTGACCAGGTGAAGAGGAATTGAATCCCAGCTCACAGACTCTGAGCAAGTCCAGGGTGACCCTTTCAGTCACAGCTGCTCCAAAGTCACTGGCCCCATTCAGAGCACCAGAAAAGGGCCTCAGAATCATCATGGTGACAAAGTGAACTGTTAACTTTCTGGATTTAGCAGGATTTTAGCAAGGTAGAAGTGAACATAGGAAAAGTTTGACCAGGTCTTAATAAAAAAAAATTTTAAAATTTAGTTCTTTGGAACCCTGGGGGGGAAATGTTAATAACTATTTTCCAAAAAGAATCCAGCAAAATGTGTGAAACAAGACTGGAACATTCCATTAAATAAAGCACTTGGCCTTTGTGACAAAGACCCAGTTAAGCACCTTGTGCTCACACAAGCCTTTTGTGTTTTGATATCCTCTAGAGGGCTTCAGCCAGTTTGGATAAGAGGGATACGGGACTAAGAAAATAGCAAATAAAGGAGGCTTAGCAGCCGTAAAGGAAAGACACTGATAAGATAGCTGAGACCTGGTGTAAGCACTGCGCTCAAAGGACTATTGAGCCCTAGAGGAAATGACATTTTCAAAGGAGCTAGAATTTTAAAAGCGTTTCATTGTTAAATCTTGGGCCATGATGTAGAACGTCCCTTTGGCTGCTCCAATTGCATGAGCTGGAATTGGGCTGCGAGTCTGAACGGAAGATAGGGAAAGGTCATTGGCTCTTGGTGTCAGATGTGCCTGTGGGATCCTGTGTATGGGAAGAAGTGGGGACAGTTCCTCACAGCCCTACCCAACACTACACAGTTCAGTGCCCTCTACTCTGCGTCTCTCACTGTCTGGAGACACCTCAGAGCCTGAGGAGATTCTCTCACCACAGCAGCCCTCAGCTGAGGTATGCTCAGCTCTCTTTCTTCTCCAGTGGGACACAAGTCCCAGTCACCAGAGGACAAGAGCCTAGGTCCGAGAGTCTGTCCATGGTCATCCTCAGCAAATCAGGAACATCAACTGTCTAGTTTCTTTGTATTGTTTGTGTTTTTCATTTGTGAGGCAAGGTCTCACTGCCTAGTCCTAGAGGGCTTACAATGCACTAAGTAGACCAGGCTGTGACCCCCCTGCCTCTGCTTTCTGAGTGCTGTGATTACAGATGCACACTACCACACCAGGGATATATATATATATATATATATATATATATATATATATATATATATATATATATATATATATGTATTGATTTATGTGTGTATCCGTATGTGCTTGTGTGTGTGTCTACATATGTGTGCCTGCACCTGTGTCCCCTTGTGTGAGTCTGAAGTATTTTCCTGAGGTTATAGCTGTGATGAGGCTATGTCTGTGGCCTCTGATCTTCCATCTTTGATGGATAATTATTCTTTAATTAGAACATAATTTTTTGTGTTCCCTGAAGGGATATATGCTCTGTAGGAACCAAATGAATGGTAAATAATAAAGCTATTATTAAACTGATAGTAGTACTTCACTGAGAGCATGGGACACAGCACTTCTGGTTTCTTTCTTTCTTTCTTTTTTTTTTTTTTTTAACAGTATTCACCACAGAGCCTCTCAGAGTTCACAGGATACTGTGCAACACACAAGACAACTATTATCTTGAAATGTCATTCGTTTGAGCTGTTCAGAACACTCTCAAATCATAGAACCTTATACTCGTAACTGAATTTTTGCTGTGCTGTGGGCTACTCACCAGAGAAAACTGCTTAGACACTGGCTTATGCCAGCAGAACATTTTTTTACTAGCCAGCCAGTGATTACACTGGGTGTTTGGGATCCCACTGCAGCCCTGAGAACTTCTCAGGTGAGCTTTAAAACACAAAAAAATCATATCTCAGGTTGACATACTTCAGTTCGCAAGAACAGTTAACCAGAAGCAGAACTACCAAAGCAAACCAGGAAGGTTAGTGCACTTTGAGATTCCCCAGGACTATGGATGCTAAGGAATCAGATCTCTGTTCTCATTGTGGCAGGTGGTGCTGTCTACATGCTGAGTTTTATGGCCTGGATGGCACTTCCATCATGGAGTCAGTTGTGCTAAGGGCTGGGGAGCCCGTTACTGCTACAAGTAGCAACTAGATGCTCAATTACTAAGCAGCACTAAGATTGTTCTAGACATGGGCTTCAGGTGCGCAAGGTTCAAAATCTCAACACAAAGCCCAGGGCCAGTGTGTCCCTGCTCAGTCGAGTTACAGCTGGAGCAGACATGACAAAGCCCTTGGCAATCTTGGAGGGGATTCTATTTCTTCCAGGTCTCACTCCTTCTTTTCTACTTTCCCTAGAATGTAGTGTGTCCGTGGGCATCTTCCGCTACCAAATGCAGACCCACACATCCCCTTATGTAACTGGAGTGACTTGATTTACCACTGCTGGGGCTGCTTGTGGGAGGTACTTCCTCAGGTCAGTGTGAGTATTCCAGGTCAACTCACACCTGACACAGCCCGAACTGAATGTTCTGGATGAGGCAGTCACACACTTGTCTTCCCAAGGCCCGAAGTCCCGAGACACAGTGAGTTTTGCATTTGTGATATTTTGAACACATTGAATTTTTGAATACTGAAAACCCTGCCACAGGCAATCAGGCCCTTCCCTTTCTAGGGAGGAAGGCAGCCATGCTGTTTGAAGACAGGCCTGAATAACATGGTGTAGACTGACAATCAACCAGCGTTTTGCTGTCTGTTGCTGCAAACTGAGCTGTGCATGACTGAATCAGTTCGGACATGAATCACCTCACAGTCCCCGAGGATCAGAAGCTCAGCTGCGACTCGGTTTGGGTCTGGGCTAGCGCTGGGATCTGCAAAGATGCCAGCGTGATAGCTAGCGCTGTGGCTGTCCCAAGCTCTGCTGATGGCTGCTTGCCCACATTCTCAAGTGCTATTGGCTGGAAGCAGTCCTTACTGTCTTCCTCTCCACACAGGTGTCTCCATATGCCGAGCTGGATGGACAGAGAGCAAGCATAAAAAGCCAGAGAGAGAATAAGCAGAGCAGAGCTAGAACCTTCCATAAAGCACTCTCAGAAGTCACCTCCCATTGTTTTCTAAGTTCTGTGTTAGAAACGAGTCTTTGTATTCAGTCCTGCTTGAACTGGCAGCACTGCACCCCAGAGGGTGGCGATCATCAGGCACAAGATTCAGCACTTACCTTGAGGATGGCAGGGATGATTCGGGCTCATGTTCTGAGGAAATGCTGTCCATCACGACAGGAAAGGCATAACTGGGAATTTGGGAGGCAGCTGTTCGCATTGTATCCATAGTCAAGAAAGCACAGAGAGATGAACACAGGTGCTCAGTTTGCCTCCTCCGTTATATTAAGCGTAGGACCCCAGCCCATGTGACGTCACCACCCACACAGAGGGTGGGTCTTAAGAGGGGCGTAGAGGAAACCTCCAGTGAGTCCTGAGTCAATGCGTGCTGTTGACGTGAGCGTGGACCATTCTCTTACATGCAAACAGCACGGCTTCCATCTTGGCTGGAGTTCTAACGTTGATAGTGTGCGCTGAAAATGTCCACCATAGCTTTCTTCCAGCAGATATTTACAGCTTGAAGACCGCTCCCCGTAAGAGACTGCTCCTACTGAGATTAGCTAAATCTGGCTGCTTTATCCATCTGTATGCCTTGCTTATCTGTATGCATCAGCATCTCCTTCTTGTTCGGATGGTTGCAATAATCCCACCTCTGTTTTCAACTCTATATAACAAAGAATCGAGGATCCTGTGGTTTCTCCTTGAGCCCAGCACAGCTGAACCAGACTTTTCTGTATGTCTCTGTGTTTGTATTGTCTTCATTCTCTTGGCACCGGAGTCAGGTCAAATCCCTAGAGCTGTGCTGAACATGCAAGGGGTTTCCCTCTTCCATTAGACCTCCCTGGATACTCCGTCAAAATCCAGGGGAGCATCTTGGAAGTGATTCCAGACCTTGTAAAGTCGATTATCGAGATTACCCACCACATGAACCACCCAGAACTGATGGCCACAACTCAGAAGATAGGAAAAGATGCTAATTACGAAGAAATAATATGCCTGCATTAGGTGTCTCTGATTGTGTTGCTGGACTGGAACACCCAACACTAGGAAAGCTAGAGAGAGAGAGAGAGAGACAGAGACAGAGAGAGAGACAGAGACAGAGACAGAGAGACAGAGACAGAGACAGAGAGACAGAGAGACAGAGAGAGACAGAGAGAGACAGACAGAGAGACAGAGAGACAGAGAGACAGAGACAGAGACACAGAGACACAGAGACACAGAGACAGAGAGACAGAGAGACAGAGAGAGACAGACAGAGAGACAGAGAGACAGAGAGACAGAGACAGAGACACAGAGACACAGAGACACAGAGACACAGAGACACAGAGACACAGAGACAGAGAGACAGAGAGAGGGAAGTTAACTTATTACGTACTGGAGAGCGGGAAGTTCAGCATCTCCATGAGCACTGAGAACTTCTTGCCAAGTCACCACATGAAGAAAAGCAAAAGGGGGCTGAGCTTGCCCTTAGTATACTTCTTCATGCTTCAAGGTTTTAATAAATTATTGTAGAGTTGTATGCATATCTGATACTTGGGAAGAATAATATATCCCTTGGTAACCATGAAATCATTCAACATATAAAATATAAATAAAATCATTAAAATATTTCTTTTTATTTATAGCAATGTGTACGCATGTACGTATGTGTTGGCGGGGTGGGGATGTACACTTTGAAAGGCTCAAACATTCAGGTCACCTCACTGAATCACTCGTCCCTGAGGCCCTATAGTTCAATGGTATCCTTTCAGGTGGTCACCACCCTCAGACTCAGCCAGGATAAGAAAACCAGCATTTTCTGTTCTTGCTATGTGCTAGCATTAAAGTCTTGTTGAAAGAAGTCCCTCCAAGGGCTGGAGAGATGGCTTCACAGTTAAGCAGGCTTACTGCCTTGCGGAGGACCTGTGTTCAGTTTCCAGCGCCCATGTTGGGTAGCTTATAACTGCCTGTAACTCCAGCTTCAGGGGACCCGACACCTTCTACTGCCCTCTCCGGGCAACTGCACAAAGGTGCACATACCAAGAATAAATATAAATAACAACAAAACACAAACAATAACAAGTCTATTTTAAAAAGAAGCTACTTGGTGACTGGAGGCGATCATAAACGTGGATGAGAGATCCTAACATTATAACCCAAAATAAAGTGTAATTGATTTAAAAACTTAACTCCTTAGGAACATAGCCAGTGCCATTAAACAAAACCCACCAGTTATCCAAAGGTCTCTACAGAGTTAAAGATGGAAAAGCAAATACTCCGTAGATTAGTGTTTTAATCTTTTCAGTATAAAGATTGAGAATGTATAAGCATATTTTAAATTAGAATAACATGAACCAAAGAACAGAGATGCTAACAGAGCTTGCCTACTGTGCCTAAAGCCATGGGCTCCTTCTCCAATACCACATGACCAGGCATGGTGGTGCATGCCTGGATTTCCAGCACTTGAGAGGTAGAAGCAGGATGGTTAGATGCTCAAGGTTAGCCTGAGTTACATAGTTAGTTAGAGGCCATCCTGGAATATGTGAGAATGGATCAAAGGAGGAAGAGGGGGGAATGAGGGGAGGGGAGGGGAGGGAGAGAAAAGAGAGAGGAGGGAAAGGAAAACTGTACTGTCTTTCTGGTTTACAGATTTAAAAAGGCTTGTGAACCATCCATGGTCCTGCATTCACTAAGATGTGTCTCAGTGGAGATGAGTATTTCAAGAAGATAGTGTTTGGTGCTGGAAGCCTTACAGACAAGCAGAGTCCCCTGCGAGCCTCTATTACAGCCCCAGGAGCAGGTGCTGAGCAGCACTTCAGACTCTCCAGGGCTTGCATGCTTGCTCCCTGCCAAGCCCAGTCTGTGTCTCTCACAGCCTCTGTAGAGCATCTCAGCTCTCCACACAACACACACCACTGGTGTTCACACATAGTACTCTACTTGCTGGTTAGCAGGAGAAGGTTCCCAATCTAACTACCTTCCTTTTCACTTCAAGCATTTGCAGAATAATCCACTCAACCTCAGAAAACAGCAAAGAAAAGGCACAGATGGTAAGGGACAGAGGAGGCCCTGGGGGACAGTGTTCCTGTGACCGAACACCCTTTAGTCCTGACAGATGTACATATGTCCTTTCAGCAGGGCAGCAGATCACAACAGTATCCTGTCACCATCAGATCTCAGATGCCAGCAGAAGCCAGGGGCCTCTCTATCAAAGACTCGAGAATCTTGTTTCTTTATAATTTCAGCTTATACTTATGCCCTTTATTAAGTACTTATAGGGCAAAGACATTGTCCTGCTTCTGAGCTACCTGATACTAGGATCAGCTACTTGCTGTTGGATATGCTCCCTTGAAAAATAAAATGGGGCAAGGACTGCAGAGATGGCACGGAACTTCCAGAGGACCCAGTTCAATGTCCAGAATTCACACTGCAGCTCCCCACTATCTATAGCTCCAGTTCCAAGGAATCTGATGCCTGCTTCTGGCTTCTGCAGGCACCAGGCATGCATGTGATGCACAGACATACATACAGGCAAAATACCCATTCCCATA
>NW_022196913.1:56940042-56942415 GCF_008632895.1 Mastomys coucha
CCTCAGAAGTCATTACTACTTTGATAACATCAGGGAGGGGCCGTGTGAATCTTGTAACTTTCAGAGTTTCTCGTGCCTTGTAAGTTTTGTGAACTTCTTGAGTCTTATAAGGTCCCTTCCTTCTGCCTAGAATGTTTCAATTCAGAGGAAATAGCTACATGACTCACCGTAAGAATAAATGGGCAGCCATCCCTACAGATTCCACTGACATTCAAAGGCTGACAAGAGAAATTTAATAAAAAATGACCATCTATCCATACATTTCCTTGAAAGTGATAACTACTGAAGGTTCCTCAAGATGAAGGAAGTTTCATGCAGTGGTAATGCATGACGTAGACTGAAGGGCAGATAGCACTTGGTAAAAGTGATAGAGGCTGTGATTTTCTATGCTGTTTCTATCTGTGGAGAGTTGTTTCCTTCATGAAGGGTAAAGACCACACTTATCAGTTTATAGATTATTGCTAGAGGTTATATAAATTATTGGTTGTAGATTCTCTTTCAGTAACCATGACTCCACTAGCACTAACTAAGTAGTCAGCTAGGTTTCCACGCATCATCTGTTGTTGAGTAAGACTTAAGTCCACACATGACCTGATGTGAGCTGAACAAAAATAACGTAATAAATCCTTGCTTATTATTCTCTTTACTTATAAAAGTCTTGCATCTTGTCTCTGGACTCTGTATCTGCTGAAGCTTGAAGATGAAGTGCTCCCCCATTGGCTGCCGTATGAAGTGCTCCCCCAATGGCTGCCGTATGAAGTGCTCCCCCATTGGCTGCCATATGAAGTGCTCCCCCATTGGCTGCCGTATGAAGTGCTCCCCCAATGGCTGCCGTGTCTCTAGCTGCTGGCACTGAATTGGGAGGTTGTGGAACCTTTAAGAGGCAGAGCCTTGCTGGAGGAAGAGGATTTGATAATATGGCCACACTTCTTAGGTGCACTCTGCTTCCTGACTTCAGATGGGATGTGACCAACTCTCGACTTCTCCAATAACCATACCTTCCCTGTCATGTACTGTAGCACTCCCAACAGGAAGTCTAGATAGACCCTTCATCTTTTAAATTGTTTCTTGTCAAGCATTTGGTCATGGCAATATTAACAATGTATTTGATCACTTTCTCCATTCCTATGCTTCGTTTCTTTTTGTTGTAGGGAAAGAAGAACTAGAAATCAAGCTTTCTCTGGTTTTGACAGACTACCGATGGCTCCTGGCTGGGCTCATACTATTTCTTCCATGCTTCATAATGAAATAGACATTATATGCAAAAATTTAAGTGGCATTTAATTACATTTCCTTGCAGAATTAGATGATGTGGAAGCTGAGTGTCTATTCCTTCACATAATCTAGGACTCTTCTTTTGAATAGCAGCCTCACCATCCTATGACTAATTGCCATGGCAACAAACTTTAATATTTAGAATCCCTGTCTGCCCCTGAGCATTATTCTAACATTGGCTACCCCAGAACTTCTTAGGATGACCTATTTCATCTTACCTGCCTCTTCCTTGTCTTTTCTGGGTTTTATTGTTTCTCTAAGACAGGCTGTCATGTAGACTAAACTGGCCTCAAACTCCCTAGGCCTCAGAGGATAACATTGGGTTTTGAAGCCTCTTGAGTGTTGTGATTACAGAAATTCATGACACCAGCTAGTTTATCAGTGCTGGGGATAGAATACAGGGGTTTTAACACTTAGCAAGCATCCTATTAACTGAACTACATCCCCACTCCATCATTCCTTTCATTAACAAGTAACTAAACTGCTTTTCTTCTACCTACTGGGTAGAAATCCTCCTACCTACTGGGTAGAGGCCTCCTGCCTCCAGACTTTACTCGACAAAGCCTCCTGTAGCACGACTCTCACGAGACTTTGTCCTTCCGTTCTTACTTAAATCCGTAGCAAATGGATATTGTGTAGAAGCTGGAAATAACTGAAGCCTGGTGGCTATGCAATGTGCCTCAATGAGAAAAGTGACCGGCATCCAGGCACCACACTTGTCTTACTACATGAGGTCCTATCTCTTATTCTCACACCTAGGGTGTCCCCTATCCTACTCTTCATAGACTTCTGACTCTTCTTTATAAATCAATATCTCAGTTAAATTTATGGATTCCAGGTGGGAACAATCTAACAGAAAAACAATTTGAGTTTCCAGCTGCGATGATATTTTGACCAGATTGAGAGAGGCTGAATGGGTTGGGGATGCAGTCCTCTTGGGGTGTCTGTAAAAATGTTTTCAGGAGACACTTGCAAGTAGGTCAAAGAACTGGATATGCAGGAGCCCCTTCCAAGTGGGCAGCACTATCCATAGGTGGGAGTCTGGATGGCACGCACAAGCAGACCTCTCTCCCTCTCCCTCTCCCTCTCCCTCTCCCT
>NW_022196913.1:56942676-56980309 GCF_008632895.1 Mastomys coucha
CCTTTTCTTCTCCCTCTCCCCCTCTTCTCCCCTCCCCCCTCTCTCTCTCCTCTCTCTCTCTCTCTCTCTCTCTCTCTCTCTCTCTCGCTCACTCGCTCGCTCTTTCTCTGCTCTGTGTGTTTTGATTTCTCTGGGAATGTCTTTTTGAGACAGGGTTTCACTTTGTAGCTCAGGCTGGCCTCCAATTGATGATTCTCCTGCCTTAGCCCCAAAGCTCCCAGATTACAGGTGTGTGTCACTATGACTAGATTTTGTATTAAATATTCAACATTCAGAATTTGCAGATAAGGAGGAGGTGGGGCCCACTCTTACATGATTTTGTGCACAGAGATGATGCCCATTTCCACCCTTCCAGAATACGACTTTGATTGGGACATGTGAGTTCTACAACTGATGCTCTTTTCCAGCAGATGAGGTGGCCGTGTTAATAATGGCAAACATGGCAAACAATGCAGTAGAGTGGCAGGCTAATAATGCCTGGCGATTCTAGAAAGCCCCTAAGGAATAGTGACCCAGCTGACTTTCATTCTTCTCCTTGTCACCTTCTATCTGTGGGCTGTCAACTATGACTCCATTACCTGTAACCAAGCTGGAAAAGGAAAAATAGACAAAAATCCCCAGGTCCCCTGGGCTGTCAGACAAGGAGACCCTCATATCCACACCCTACTAGAAAATCTCACCCCCAGCCCCTATCTTGTGGATTTCCGCTGCATGGGGCTTCTAAGGGATAACACCCATTGCCCATTACAGTCTCTGCTGCTGCTGATGGATGGAAAGGACCTTCAGGAGGACTCTGTCCCTCAGCTATATCCCTTGGCCCAGGCTGACCCAGTATCTGGAGCAAGGGTATTTTTGACATGAGGGGCTCTGCTTTTGCACTGCACACACAAGCAGTGTGTGGAGTGTGAGGAGCCCACCACGCGCCATCTCCACAGAGAACTCAGAAGGAAGACTTCTTTAATGGGAAGGTGAATGGCAGCCTTAAGCTTCCTATATTTAGTGTTTCCTGAGAGCTGCTATTTTGGGCTATGTGTGAATGGAAGCAGACAGCCTGGGTTTGGAGTGTAGCGAGAAGCAGTAAAAATGTGACCTAAAAAAGACAGATCCCAGCAGAGCAATCCTAGACCACGTGTCGGAGATGAGTCCTCACCCATTAGTGGAAAGCCCAGCCTTGCAGCCAGAAAAGGAAAAGAAGGCTTGGGCTTTGACGCTGGCTGGCTGGCTGGCTGGCTGGCTGGGTGCCCAGCCTCTGGTTTGGAGAATCTCTTTCTCTGGAGGATGTTGCATGTAGAAGGCTCATTTGGGGACAGCACAGAGCTGTTATCTAGTTGGTGGGCTTCTGAAAATTGAAGAGATGCTTCCTCGTTTCCAACCACAGTTGAAGGAATTGGCAGATGACTCTGCCTTAGCCATAGCCCTGATATTATTCTCTCTCTCTCTCTCTCTCTCTCTCTCTCTCTCTCTTTTCTCTCTCTCTCTTCCTGAAAAGGCTGTACTATCTCCAACAGAAATCAATGGCCCTGTTCCAAACATATTGCAAGGCTCATTTACTCAAAGGTGATTAGAAAAAAAAAAATCTCAATTAAGAGGAGTCTTCAATTCTCTGAGTGTTCTGAGAAATCTAACTTCTTACTCGGCTTAATTAAGCTCTAGTCAGTAAAACTTTTCCATTAAAACATTTTGTTTGTATAGTGTGTGTGTGTGTGTGTGTGTGTGTGTGTGTGTGTGTGTGAATATGCATATATGTGTATATATGTAGTCTTGGTTTTGTGAGTCTGATTTAAATCTTCTTTGATTAAGTCACCCAGGGTGCCTGGAAATGACTGGTGTGAAAACAGTGTCTCACCATGTAAGGATACATGAACCTCCATGCTGTCAGGTGTGTGTGTGTGTGTGTGTGTGTGTGTGTGTGTGTGTGTGTGTGCATCTTATACTAATTAAGGCTGGAAGGACATCTCTTGCTGCTGGAATAGGCTCCCCCTGAGTCTCTAGACCTTTGTAACACTTCATCTGTTCAGGGAAGTCTGATAAATAGCAACCAGCATATCCTTACACTCTGGGGAAATCAATGGGACCCGCTTATTGGTGACTACCTCAATTGGTAGGAAAGGCTGGGTGACGACGCATCATTGGTTATGAAATGGGGAGGGCGGGTTGAAAAACAGACAGGAACTGGAAGGCATCTTGTGCAGACAGCATGACCAGAAAGCTGTTCGAAGAACTTCTAAATCGGGAACGTTTCTGCGCCTTTGTATTCGCACAGAACAAATTCTGCACCACAGACCCTCCCTATCGTATGTAGCCCTCGGTAGGATTTTGCTTGCTTCCACAGAAGGCTCAGATGTGGCAAGCCAGCACCCAGTGCTTTGGGTATATCATGAGGTGAACCCATGCCCACCCTGCAGTTTCTGGCAGAAGTGCAGAGCGGAGGCCAACCACACTCACTCGGTCAGCGGCAGAGGCAGGACTATCATTTCTGTTTCCTGGCTTTTTAAAAAATAGACTTTATTTCACAGTTTGTGGAGTAAGAAGAATGGAGAGGCAGCAGGACCCAACCCCAGAAGCAATTGCTAGGGGTGGTTGTCCTTATTTAATTACCTGAAGGGAAAGAGTGTACAGAGCTGAGAACAGAGAAAACTTGTGTCTTCCTTGCTGGTTAGTCGGTGTCTTACTCTCCTTCTCCCTCCCCTGTCCATGCCGGAGGCATCAGCCCCCATTTCCACCCAGGGACAGGAGCAATGTTGAGAATTTCCTAGGAACCCTCCAGGTAAACTTGTTACCATCCAAGACAGGCTTAGAGCCTGCGACCCTCCAAGGCCACGTGGGTGGCTGCTGCTGGCAGAGCAGCAGATCTATCCTAGGCCAGCCAGATCAATGCTCACAAGTCTGAAGTGCAGGCCTGGGCAGATGACTTATTCAGCAAAGTGCAAAGACCAGAGTTCAGATCCTCAGACAGCCACATAGAAACCCAGACATGCATGCGGTAAATGGACAGCCACATAGAAACCCAGACATGCATGCGGTAACTGGACTCTGTAGCCCTCTATGTCATGCCACAGTGTGTGTGGCTTGAGTAAAATATACATCTGCGCATATATATATATATATATATATATATATATATACACACACACACATACACATATATATAATGTATATGTATACATATATACATATATATGTGTGTGTATGCACATATATATGCAGTGTGTGCATATATGGTATGTATATACATATATACATATATATATGTCATTCCCTAGCATTTGAAACTCATCAATTTAGAGCTGAAAACATTATCTTCTGTTTTCATTTTGTTTTTGTTTTTGTTTTTAATTTAAGAGGTCCTGAGGCAGAAGGGATAGCTTACTTGTTAATATGGATGCTATGCAAACATGAGGCCCTGAATCTGAACCCATAGCCCATAGGGTTTTTTTTTGTTGTTGTTGTTGTTGTTTAAAAAGTTGGACCTGAGTAATAGGGTGATGGAGATAGGCTGATCCTTGGGGCTCTCTAGCCAGCCATACTAGTGCAATCAGCAATCCCCATGTCCCGGTGATAGACACTGTCTCAAAACAACAACAACAACAACAAAAATAGTTGGCTCCTGAGACATGACACTTGATGTTATCCTCTGACCTCCACAGACTCATGCACACTCACACACACACACATGTACAGACACAAAATAAAAAGGCCCAAACTGCAGCCAGGGTGCTGTAACTGAGCTTTATTGTAACTGGTTCTGTGGATTGGGGCCATCACTGCCGCTAGAACCTTATTATACAAGGTGGTCCTCATAACCGTAGAGTGTGTCAGACACACCTGAAAGTGGAACCGGATCCGCAAAGGCGAAAGTGGAAGCATGTGCCGGCACTTCACATGCCAACGATCACTCTGCCGATACTTGATTGACACAAGGTCTTTGTAGGCTGCTGAATCCCAGGAGGTGTCCTTCCTGGAGGAGATCCATAGGCCCCTTTGGCTTCGGGTATTTCCAAACAGCTTGTGTAGGAGCAACACTTTACAAACGTGGGGTAGGGAGGAGTACCGCAGCGCAATTTTAAAATATTTAGTACATCTTCTTCTACAAAGAATATTACAAATAGTGATATACTAGCCTATTGATATATAGAGATAGATATGTACAATTTACTACTTTATGCTTCAAAAGTGCAGGAAGATAAATTACATTTTATATATATATATATAATTTTAGATCTAGTGGACAATTGGATATTGCTCTTGTGTTGGACTTGATGCATTGGATGCATGCCCATGGCTTGTCACTGAATGGAGAGGGGACCAATGGGGATTAGGGAACTCATGGAGTCCCGTGCTTAACCCCAGAGTGCCATCTTCAAAGCAATATTTCAAGTTTTATAACGAGCCGGGGCTGGGTCAGAAGTTTCCAGTCCCATGTGCAATGTAGGATATTACCTAGAGTCTCAGCTTCGTGACTCGGGATGGGACCAAAAGCAAAGCTGAAAGCCACTGGCCCGGTTGTACTGTGTCCTCAGCCCCTGAGTCAGAGGAAAGTTTGCCAAAAGTGATGGTAAGATAGCTACCCAGTGCTCAGCTCAATCTATAGAACGTAGTGTCCGAATGAAGCCCAGGAAGGGAGCCTTTACCGGCCTCCCTCCCACCCTCCACACTCACAGACAGCACAGAAGAGGAGCAAGTGTGTGGATGGATCTGTAGCAAGATCCTCATGTCAATGAAGGCTGAAACACTTAGGAATATGGAAACTGACATACAGGGCTGAAAGGACCCTGATGTGCAGTCACTGGAAGCAGGGAGGCAGGGGGCAGCACTCATGTCTGAAGCAGGGTCACAGTTGGTAGAACAGACAGGATTTTACTGCAGAGGGATTGCCACAAATGGATATATCCTATATGATGTGTATATAATACATATGTCACATCATCCATAGAGCCGTGACCTTTCCCTCGCTGTGCCCCAAACCTAAATGACAAGGTGATATGTTTCCTCTGAGAGGAGAAATGGAACACCAAATTGAAGGCATTCTAGAAAATTCCACAATCCCATCTCACTGTGATAGGGAATGGCCACTGGGAACAAACAGGGATGATAGAAGAGACTTGGTCCGGAGGGGCACAAGGACTCCAGGCTCTTCTCGCTTGGTTCCTGGGCTTCCTTGTTTCTCAGTATGGCTGCTTGCTCAAGTAACCCCAAGGGTTTTGTTCTAGAAGCCTAGGGAGATGGTAAGATCACTGAGGCAGACAGCTTTCTGAGGGACCTCCCTGGCCCTCAGCACATCACCAGGGTGAGTTATGATTGGCGTAGCAGACCAGATGAGGGGACTGAATTATAGAGGTCTGAGGAAGCAAGGGTGTTTGAACACAGTGTGCTTCAGAGGCATTGGTGGAGCAAGAGACCTACTCAAACACCCCAGCAATGGGACCTCTGTCTGCCGTGAGCATACTGTATAGGCTCACACAGTGCTACAGTATCCTCTTCCTGCAGACTGATCAGTGGTAAAATGGCTTAGAGAATGGCAGAGCTGGCACCCAAGACCAGCATGCACCTTCTCATTGGCTATGGAAGTAAGAATTTCCAAGAATCAAAACCCAGCCAGACTCCAGGATGGCAAGCAAATTACACTAAGCCGTGGGCACTGTGCCCAGGGAAGAGAGATTAGCCCAACCTATCTGCAGCCATCATGGCCATTGATCCCTCAAGCAGTGGCTATGGTTCCTTCTGAAGAATACGGGGTACACTCAGGCTTCTGGGGTGCACATTGCACTGAGGAACTCTTAAGGACGTTTAGCAAGGAACGAGGAGAAGTTTTACTATGAATTAGATGCATTTTCTAGCAATCTACTTCTGATGTAGATAAATCGTTAAAAACACAGTGAGCGACGTCTGTTTCAAAGTATTTCATTAAAGGTGCAACGCATAGCATCTACAATGCTCGCGTCATTAGAAAAATGGATGTGCTTCTGGTTATTAGACGCTCTTGGTTGGCTGGTTCCCAGCTGGGTACAGGTGGAGTTATTTAAGAGAAGAAAACCATCTCGGGGGAGGGGAAGAGAGAGTCTTAAAAAATGCCTACTTTATTTCCTTTTATTTAAAAATCAGAGGGCTGGAAGAAGTGGCAACCCTCGAAGGTCAGAAGAAAGCTCACATTTCTAGAACCCTCAAAGTATAGCATGTGTGCTCTCTCTCTCTCTCTCTCTCTCTCTCTCTCTCTCTCTCTCTCACACACACACACACACACACACAGAGACACACACACGGGGGGGGGGGGACGTTATTGCGATGTTTACATGATGTCACAATGTCCCGACTCACAAACTGAAGAAGTGCTGACACAGCATCACGCCCAAGTAGCCTTGGCATTACATGTGAAGTGTATGCTCCTAACAGGCTGACACAGTGCTTACTGAGAAGACTTTGAGGAGGAGGGGCAACCCCTCAGTATGTGTCAGTAGGAACAGCATGAGCATCACTTAGATAAGGGGTCATGGTATTTTATCTTTAATCCCACTAAAAATCCACTCACGGGAACAACTGGCATCCATAGGTCCATATTGGACCCATTGGTTTCTCACCTCCTTCAACTGCCTGCCTACTTCTCCCCTAAAGAATTTAGTGGCTTTTGAACTAAGTTGCCTGATGTGAGATGATACCAGTAGCTACGGGCTAACCTGCTGTCACATGGGCTAACCTGTTATCACACGCGCATGCATCACACAGTACTCTCAGTTTCTCCCGTGTCCACAGCTCTGAGTCCCCTCATCTTCAAATGGCTAAAACCCACTTAGGACTGGCCTTGGCTTCCTGGGATGCTCTTAGCATCCCAGGTTTTGCATCTCCTGAGGGATGGGCTAGTGGGGAATGCCTCTTAAGGACATTGCAGGGTGTGTCGCAGCCAAATGCAATGTTTAACACACGGGCATCAGACATGCTGCCCTGATGACAGTGGGGGTTCACAGAGGGGAAGAACAGAGAGGCCCTAAAGGCAGCAGCTCGTTCTGCACGAAGGCCTCTCACATGACCACGCACTTGCCCTTGAGCTTCTCCTTCCTCTTCTGTTGCTTGCTCTTCTTGCCGTCGATCTGGAGGCTCACGGTCCTGCGCTTCTCCAGGTTGAGTAGTTCCTGAAAGAGTTCCTTGACGTTGTGGTTGAGCTTGGCCGATGTCTCCATGAAGGCACACTTCCATGTGCGGGCTAGGGCCTCTGCCTCGCTGCTCTGGACCTCGCGGTTGGGGCTCTCATCACACTTGTTACCCACCAGCATGATGGGGATGCTCTCCACATCCCCCTTGATCTCGCAGATCTGCTCATAGATGGGCTTGAGTTCCTCAAGGGACTGCCGGCTGGTGATGGAGTAGACCAGGATGAAGGCGTGGCCTTTGGAGATTGACAGCCGCTGCATGGCCGGAAACTGATGGCTCCCGGTAGTGTCGGTGATCTGCAGCGTACAAATGCTCTTGTCACAGCTGATCACCTGCCGGTAGGTGTCTTCCACAGTTGGGATGTAGCTCTCCCTGAAGGTCCCTTTCACAAACCTCAAAACGAGGGAGCTCTTGCCAACACCGCCTGCCCCAAACACGGCCACCCGGTAGTCATTGCTCTGTTCCGGCATGTTGCTTCAGAACTCCAGCTACTGACCAGGAAGTACCTAGCAGAGGAAGCAGACATTGGATTGGGAGAGTTAATTTCAAAACCCCAAAAGCATGGGTTTTGCCTTCTTTTGCTAAAAAAAAAAAAAAAAAAAAAAAAAAAAAAAAAAAAAAAAAAAAAAAAAAAAAAGAAAAAAAAAAAGAAAAGAAAAGAAAAAGAGGTGATTAAGTTTGTGTTAACTATCTCTACCTAAAAGACCATTCCTGATTACATTTAGCTATTTCCACAATTCAAAACCCAAATTCTCTTGACTAGTCCTCAGTTTCCCCTAAAGCAGTTGGTCTACTCTGTAGCTAACTGAAGTTGGTCCGTTCTTCCCTATTGACTTGACTCTGAACATGTTTGCTAACATATAGGCCTTTTGCCCAGGAAGGCAGTAAAGAGCCAGCCTAGGATACACAGAGTGAAGGCAGACCGTGCCACATGCCTCAGTGTACACAGTCCTTACAGCATCACCTGTAACATTGCATACACACTATGCTGGGCCCACCAGCACAGTGTGATAGGGCTGTGGAGATGGCTCGGTGCACAAAGTACCTGCTGCTCAAACATCAGAACCTGAACCCAGATCCTCAGCCCCCATGTGAAAGGCAGGCATAGGGGCATATGTCTGGAACCCCAGCACAGGGTAGGTTGGAGTAAAGCTCACTGACCAGCTAGCCCAGCTGAATGTGTGAGCTCCAGATTCAGTGAGACACTATCAAAGAAGGAAGTGAGAGAGGGAGGAAGGAAGGGAGGAAGGAAGGAAGGAAGGGAGGGAGGGAGGAAGGGAGGGAGGGAGGAAGAGAAGAAGGAAGGAAGGAAGGGAGGGAGGGAGGGAGGGAGGAAGAGAAGAAGGAAGGAAGGAAGGAAGGGAGGAAGGAAGGAAAGAAAGAAAGGTAGGGGGAAGAGAGGGAGGGAGGGTTGAAAAAGAAAGGAAAAGGAAGAGAGGAAAAAAGAGAGAAATAGGGAAAGAGAGAGGAAGGAAGGAAGGAAGGGAGGAAGGGAGGAAGGAAGGGAGGAAGGAAGGGAGGGAGGGAGGGAGGAAGGAAGGAAGGAGGAGGAAAAAAGTGAGCACGCTCCAGTTGATGGCCCCCCACTCATATGTATATGTGTAAAATAAATTGAATTCAACAGATTGAAAAAAAATGGGAGCATGAAGTTGGAAACAGGAAGTGGGGAAGGATTCAGGGAAGTTGGAGTGTGGGGGGGACACATAACTGTAATACATTGTATACACATATGGCTATGTTCTCAGATAACAAATTTAAATTATAAATAAGCAATTGGCAAGTGAAAGAGGGAGATGCCCAGCGTCTAACTCTGGCTGCCCTGTGAATACACACATATGTGCATGTATACTCTAATACACACATGCACATGTGTGTATACAGTGTATACATCACACACACACACACACACACACACACACACATCTGGTTTGCTTTCTTTTCAAACTGTGAGAGGAGTAACTAAGCAAACTGAGGCCCCCAGTGTATGGTGTTCAGTATGGTGAATGTTTCTGCCCCCAGTGTTCATCATTAAGTATGCTGAATGTTTCTATCAGTCTCATGAAATCCTCTACGTTTTAGAGAAGTTGGGGTCATTATCATTGTGACCACACTGGAAACAGGGGACAAGGAATCCTATGTCCCCAACATCATAGGCCATGGAGAGGCGTCATGGCCACCCACAGGCTGCCACAAGGCAGGCCTGGCCACCTTGTCTTGGGTGTCGACTGTGTCTCTGATAGGAAGACTTAAATGCTCACTAAGAAGCTTGCATGTTTTAGTCACAGACTCTAAAACAAATCTATGGCTTATTTTTAAAAAGTCCTCAGTATTGCCATCATGAGTACAGCAATACAAGGTATGTATCAATTGTTACTAAGATTGAATCAAATGAGAGAGAGCTCTGTTCCCTGCAAGCGTCACCCACGAGCATACATGTACATATACTTTCTCTGGAGCTGGAGAAATGACTTGGAAATGAAAAGCACATTCGGCTCTTGCAGAGGACCCAAGCACGATTCTCAGCAGCCATGTCAATTCCCCGTAACTCCAACTACAATCACAGGTGCACACCCACACCTAGACACACATGCACCATCAAAAGTGCATAATGAAAAATAAAATAGTTTAAATGTCCTCTCCTCATTGACAAACCACCAAATACCTCTCCTCTATGCCTTCTTAAACAAAGAAAGGGACACCTTACACAAAACCATGGAAAACTAAGCTGTGCCCACATTTTAAAACTAAAATTGGCATTAGATGTGTGCGTGTGAAGCATGGCGTCTACTGTTTTGTGGCAGGCAAACAGCATGCTAACACTTCACTTTCTTAGTTTTTGCATCACTGTGGAACAATAGCAAGCATTGCTGGCCAAAATAATTTCCAGAGTCCCAGGCTTGCAATGATCTTCTTCTGACTATGTCCTGCACATTTGTTTACATACTGAGTCAGCTAAGCTTTCTGTGTTCTGGAACATGCTAGATAATACCAAATAACTTGTGGTGGCTTGAATATGCTTGGCTCAGGGAGTGGCACTATGAGGAGGTGTAGCCTTGTTGGAGGAAATAAAACAACTGTGAGCATGGACTTTAATTAAGACCTTGCCCTAGCTGCCTGAAGTCAATCTTCTGTTTGCCTTTGGAATAAGATGTAGAACTCTCAGCTCCTCCAGCCCCATATGCCTGCCTGGAAGCTGCTATGCTCCCACCGTGATGATAATGAACTGAACCTCTGAACCTGTCCCAATTAAATGTGGTCCTTTTAAGAGTTGCCTTGGTCATGGTGTCTCTTCACAGCAGTAAAAACCTAACTACGACACAAATGACTCAATTAAGTTGTCAGTTTTTATGGAATATACTGCAACTCACCAAACAACTAACTAAACATCAGTGCTAACATAGAACAAACAGGAAGATATCAGACCATTAATTAATGGTAAGTCTGCTCAGGAGTTTGATTAAGTCTATTAGATGTTTAGGAGATAATTAAAACCAATCTAGGCATGCAGCATTATGACAAATTGTCCTGAAATTTAGATTTCAAAACAAAATCAATGGCATCTGGAATCTGATTTGAAATGTCCCTTTCTAGCCTCAGTGTGGGAGGGCCTCACTGTTGGGAGGGATATGCTCTCATGCACTCTCGGCTACTGTTATAACTACATAGCTCTGGCTTGAACGGAAGGAACCAGCTAGACAGCAACATGTCATTAAATCTGGACCTTAGTGTTGCTACCAGAGCTCTTGGTCCACACCACAAGAGTTTGAAGAATTTGCTGGCACATGGGGCCTTATGTTGCATTCTCTTCATAATTCAACCGGCCCAAGAAGCAGTACTAAACATACTAGTATCCATATCCAGTGTTTATCTGTCTAAAGAAATATCTACTTTGTTTTAGCTGGAGTCCAGGTTGGTGAGAGTCCAAGAAGCTACTGTGTCTGCAAGGACCTGAGACAGCATCTACTCAAAAGTTATGAAGTGTGATGTGAAGCTCGATGGGAGAGAAGTGGGACATAGCCCCATGCTCAACTTCATGTCCATAAAATACTCCCATCGACCCTGGAAACTCAGTGTTTACCCAAAAGAAGCCTAGAGCAGTCTAGGGCCCCAAACACAAGAGTTATTCGGAATAGCCCACACAGCATATGCTGTTACACAATTCTAGAAGACAGGAGAATCCACTGGGGCATAGGACTCTGTCTGGAGCCCAAGGAACATCTCATGGACGACTGGGATTGGCCAGATGGCAAGTGGATGAAAGGCTTGTTGGTCCCAAGGCAGGACCATATGGAAAGGAGAAAATGCAAGAAAAACAGGACATTTGTGTCCTTTGGTATCTAGGGGGTTGGTGTGGAGAACTATATAAATTCTAGCAAGGTGAAAGTTGGGGTGGGATGGGGCAGATTGGCCACAGATTTATGGTTGGAACTGAATAAAGAATAGAGAATCCAAAAGATAAAAACAAAAATCCCTCAAATTGGTTCATTTCACATGCAAGTAATTGATTTCTCTTTAGCTAAGATAGCTACACAAGTAGATGGAGACACTCGAATGACTAAAATCAGAAATAAATGGGAGATAGAATGACTGGCCTTACAGAAATAAAGACTATAAGGAATATGAAGTGCTCCTGGTCTCCCATGTGACAATGGGGCAGATAATAAAAAGGAAGGAAATGAAAGTTGGCTAAATGGGCTCAAAAAGTAAAAATAAAAACCATGAGGGTCCTCCATGGCATTAAACTCGTAGCCAGAAGCTACCTACAAAAAAACCCAAAAGACCAAAAAAAAAAAAAAAAACCACAGGTCTAATCAGCTTTAGCAGTGAGTCCCACTAACCCTTAAAAACCGAACAGTATCAATTCTTCATAAACTTTTACCCCAAAAAGTTAAAGAAACACTATTCCTTGTTCTTTCTTGAGTTTCACATTATATTACTTCGAGACAAAAGCCAGACATATGCCCCAAGAAAACTATACACCAGTACCTCTTGATGATCGATGAATCCTCAACCAAATACTAGGTACATGAAACCCTTGATATATAAAGACATAGCCAAGTGGGGTTTATGCCAAAAAGACAAATTACTTCATACTTGAAAATCAAATGATGTAATAGTACTTGATGGCTTAGCATGAAAAGGCACCTGCTCTTAAACCTGATGACCTGTTCAATCCCTGAGATCTACATGGTGGAAGGAGAGAGCTGACTCCTGTCAAGGACTACTACCATGTATGTGTCACAGTAAGCATAGCACACACACACACGCACACACACACACACACACACACACACACACACACCAGTAATAAAGGGAAAATTCCTTAGACAAAGGGTGCATTGTGAAAAGCTCAGTGTTGATGGTATTAAGGGTAGAGCTAAATGCGCCTCCCTTGGAATGGGAGAAAGACAAGGTACTGAGTCTGCCCTTCCCAGCTTGCATTCAGCAAGAAAATTCAGGCACAAACACAAAGCAAAAGCCTGTGTCAGGTTCGTGCCCCTCATATATATATATATGTATATATATATATACATATATATATATATGTATGTATATACAAGCTATATATACGTTAAAGGTTGTGGGACCTTTAAGAAGTGGGGTCTAGTGAAAAGCTTGGGGGATGACCGAGGATCTGTTCTCAAAAGAGAGTGAGGGTCTGTGATGTGTTCCCCTTTCTCTTTTGCTCAGACACACACTCCCACTGTGAAATATCACCCAGGCTCAAAGCAGGGGGTTATCGACTAGTCATTGGGAGGACCCCCTAAAACTTGTGAAACAAAACACCATTTTTCCCTTCCTAAGTTGATAGCCTCTGGTGTTCGTTATAGAGCCAGACGGCTGATTGACAGAGGGAGGGAAAGTTTATCTGTGGTTGCCCTGGGATGAGGCAAGTAGATACTGAGAGATGATGAGAGGTGGTTGGTCACATACGGGTAAATCCTCTACCACTGACAATGGTGATAGGGCCAATCCTGGAAATACACCAGAAGCACCAAATCATACGCTTCAATTATTTTAATTAGGTGAATTATACCTCTGTGAAGTTGTTACTTAAGAAAGACACTGATAGAAGCAGTAATCATCTGGGTGTAATCCGGTGTCTGCTGGCTCTAAAACTGGCTCCTGGACCCAGAGGAATGGAAATGAGCCCTTTGTGATAATAACACATGAAATACAACAGGTTAGATTGTGTTCCTAATAGATAATGGGACTGGCCTTCCACTCACAACAGAAGAGCCTGCTGTGAGAAGCCACATGCAGAGTAAATGCATTCCTATGGTAAGCAAAAGAGCTCGAGAGAATGTGCAGCCCACAGCCTGATTAAACCTGACAGTTGCCTGCTGGGGACTAGGAAAGTGGAACATCTTGGCATGAGGGGAGGGGAGGGGGAAGGGGTGCGGTGGAACTGATGCTAACACTGTGCCATTACATAAGGTGGTTATCTAGACCAAATAATATTTTTATACACTTAGAATAAGCACAGAATTGAAATCCAAAGTTTTAAAGCGATTCACAAAATTCTAGGGAATCCAGAAGGATCTGTCATCCGACTCTCAGGTTGAAGGCTGGCTGTGCTATGAAAGACAGAGCGTGAAGCTTTGGCTGTGTAAAACTGGGAGTTCAGTGAAGACATAGTGAGTCTCACTCAAGAGATGTGCTGGTAGAAGTGACAGGGGGTGTGGGGGGAATGAAGAAGTCATGGCAGGAAGCATGGGAGTTGTGACTATGAGATAGCTGTAGACTAGACAAGGAATATAGAGCTCTCTTTAAAGAAATATAGCAACTGAGGAACAAGATAGGAGTGTACAGAGTCATACAAAGCTCAGAGAAGTGGGAAATACTGTGTACATTCAGTGTTGGATAAACCATCTGGAAGGGTCCAGGGGGCTCTAGGGTCCAGTGCATGTGGTAGGGTTGTCTTTATTCAGAGAAAGAACCAGAGGCAGGGAGGGATGATAGATGGGTAGACAGATAGACAGACAGATAGAAGATAGATTGATGACAGATAGATAGATAGATAGACAGATAGACAGATAGAAGGTAGATTGATGATAGATAATAGATAGATGATAGACAGACAGAAGGTAGATTGATGATAGATAGACAGGTAGATAGATAGATGATAGACAGACAGACAGACAGACAGACAGATGATAGGTAGCATTAGATAGACTCCAGTATTTAAATCTTCTAAAGCTATTTGTCATTTGTCCTAAATCTTGAAGTCAGCATTCTATTCTTTGTCTTTGGATTTTTTCCAGTCCCTGTCTATGGACGACACAGACAGGATTTCAAACAGGAGTAGACAACAGGACAGACCATCTGTGCAGGAAAGGACACCTGTTCCCATTGCACTTTGCTGACTGAGGGTTAATTTGTTGTTTGCAACATTTGGAATTATTTGGATTTCCCCCCTAAATTGTTCTCAGTTCCCAATTTCTTTTCATTAAATTTGTCTGCTGCCTTGAACACACTGTGTGTTTGGGGTATAGACATGACTGGTGAATTATTTTCAGTGGAGCTCTGGCTCCATTGTGTGATTTTATCTATTATCCCTTGAGTTTTAATCCCGGTGGAGAGAAGTGAGAGGATAAAAACTCATTATGGCTTTACTGTTTACAGATGGAAACTTGGGAAAATGGCTCTGTGAAAACAAGGTGGCCCCCTACAACTGAACCTGGTTGCCTTCTAAGAAGGACAGAAACCATGTCACTTCTGCATATACATTATGCCCCACACCACCTCTGGATGCTACCATCAAGAAAGCTATAGCCAGATGTGCCTCTGCACTATGATCCTCAAGACCCATGGGCAAATGAAGTAGGCTACCTTAGGGACTTCATTATAGTAACAAAATTCTGGTAAATACGAATGGTATTCCAATGGTCATTCTCAAGTCCTCTCACCTGATTGAGTGTCTACCTCCTGAAGACTGACTCCTGCCTACAAAGACTACACAGCAGACCCTCACAGTGTCTACATCCTCAGATTCAACCAACCTCTGATCAAATATGTCAAGAAAAAACAATTGTCTATATTTAATATACATAGTATATATATTCATTCATTATTCTTCCCTGAGCAACACACTGTAGCATAATTGACATTATATTGAGTGCACAGTTGAAAGTCTATAGGAAGGTATGTGGTAGTCCTAAACTCTCTCCACTTTAGATGAGAGGCCTGAGTACCCTGGGATACTTACATTCTGGGGAGGGATAAGGATATCAAGGATGGGGAATTGAAACTAAACATAAATGAAAGAGCCTGAGGAGTTCAGCATTTGAAAACGCCCAATAGCTTGGATTCCTTCCCTGCAGACAGCATCCACATTCTGAGCTCAGAGGTTCTTATGTCTCATCCAGGATACAGACACTACCCCTGAGAAGTGTTCACCTTGCTCTTCCATGGCACTTGCCCTCATTATAACACTTTATGTTGTAACAGTATCCCCTTTCTTGTTATCTTGTTCAAGGCAGGATCTCACTATGTAGCATTTCCAGACTCTTGTCTGGAAATGTGACTGGCCTGAAACACACCATGGCTTCAAATGCACAGAGATCTGCTTGCCTCTGCCTCCTGAGTACCAGGACTAAAGACATCCCACACCGAGTTCAATGTTCCCTTTAAATGTTTCCAAAATGTTGAGATCCCATCTGAACTGTAAGTGAACAGTGGTGATAATTGCTATACAACATGGAAAGGGGGGGGTCGTTTTACAGGAAATTTTAAAACACATCTACGAATTATGCGAGTAAGCCATACTTTGTTATATTATCATATAGACAGAGAATCTTGTGCAGCCCAGGCTGGCCTTAAATCTGGCCTTCCAAATGCTGGGGATTTTTGGAGCTAGTCCCAGAAAAGTGGTACACTTCACCCACCCAACCCCACATTATACTTTCATAGACAGACAGACAGACAGATAGAGTTAGATATTGATATAAACAATACCTTGATATAAACAATGGCTTGTTTCATAACCTTCTTCCTAGCTGACTATAACACATAATAGGTTTTATTTGATGGTAAGGAAAGTTTCCCTGGGCATCCCAGAGTCCACCATACAAGCCTTGTCTTTCTCCTAAATACAAGCCCCTTTTATGTGTGATGGAGACCCTTGTCTGGAAGGGCAAGTGTAGAAGAGGCAGACAGAGCAGGAGAGTGTTGGGTGCTCTTCCCAGGATGCTCAGTGTCTGCAAGAATGAAATAAGCAGAGTGTGTGTGGACACCAGGGATGGGAGGAGCCAGCCAAGCCACCTGATCAGTTGCTTTTGTGAGGCAAATAAGCTCACAGCTTGAGCTTGGCCAAAACTCCTAGTACACTTTCTTATGGGGAAAGCAAGATGTCAAGAGCGAATGAAATGCTCTTAGGGCATTGTCAAGCCTGGCCAGATCCTGGTTGCAATGGCAGGGTCTTCTTTGTCTTCGTTTCTTTCATGTTGGTAAGAGCAAAGGCCAAGAAGAACTACATAAATAATACCACCTCCTGGTCCAAGGGCCAGTTATCAGTGTTCAATGCAGCATGCTAACCCCTGGGGAAAGGAAACCTCAAGAACAGAGGCTCCTGGAACACAGGACACCACACATCTGGAGCAAGGCAGCGATGCATGTGGTGATGCTGGCCCGAGGTTCTCACCCACTGTCAGTGACCAGAACACAAGGCTGACCATGCAAACAAGGTCAGGCCTATTTCCACACTAGCCAAATAAAACTTACCAAGCTGGTAAGTGATTGGACGGGAGTTTTAGAATTGTTTGCTATCAGCCGGGCGTGGTGACGCACGCCTTTGATCCCAGCACTTGGGAGGCAGAGACAGGTGGATTTCTGAGTTCGAGGCCAGCCTGGTCTACAGAGTGAGCTCCAGGACAGCCAGGGCTATACAGAGAAACCCTGTCTCGAAAAACAAAACAAAACAAAAAACAACAAAAACAACAACAACAACAAAAAGAATTGTTTGCTATGCTGTGGCTCATTTTTAGTTCCAAATTTGAGAAAAATGCAAGGTCATGGGGATTTTTTTTCCCCATGCGTCTTCTAAGAGTTCTATGGCTGTAGCTCACATTGCCGATCCACAAAGAGCTAAGTCTCAGACACAGACACGGTACAAGCTGTGCTTCGGGCAGCACTCCTTCCTTACGTCCAGCTGTCTCACCATCATTCACTCCATTCTCATGTGCTCCCACCTTTTCTGACTGATAGCATAAGGCCCTGGTAAAAAGGAAACAACAGGGGGTGGGGCTAGGAAAGTGGCTCAGTGGTTAAGAGTGCTGGTTGCTCTCTTAGGAGACCTGAGTTCAGTCTCCAACACTCAGCTTGGGCAGCTCACATCTACCTGGTTCCAGGTTCCAGGAACATGATATTCTCTTCTAGACTCCATGGGCATATGTATGTAGTCATATACAGGCACACACACACACTACACACCATACACCACACACACACCACACATTATAGCATACGCCACACTATTAATCAATTGTAAACACAAACCTTTGTTCTGAATTCTCAGGCTGCCACATATGCTAGTGCCACACTGATTTGATTTCTGTAACTTTGGGGTAACCTTGTGAATGATAGTATAAGCCCTCCAAGTTTATCCTCCAATTTTGAGGTTGTTTTGAACCACCTAAGACTCCTTACCGTCCCACATACGTAGATAAGTTAGGTTTCATTCAACTTTTGCCCAGCAAAGGGTTTTTATTGAGAAAGTTAAGGGGGACTCCAGAGAAGAGGAACCAACGTACAGTATCAGAAGGATTTAGACCCTCAATATAGGAAGAACTTCTACAACCGAGAAAGCAAAAGATGAGCAAACAGAAGCACCAACAAGGAAGCTCCACAGACATTTCTCTGAAGTGCAACTGCTTTAGAAGTTCTGACGCCAGCCATTAGACACCGAAACCCAAAGCCTGGTGAAAGACTGCTTTACACTCAGTCAAGATAACTATTCAAAACAAAATAAAATCATAGATGGGGGCTGAAGAGATGGCTCAGCAGTTAAAAGTGTTTGCTGCTCTTCCAAAGAACATGAATTCAGTTTCCGAGTTAGATAGCTCACAGCAGCCTTAACATCCCATCCCTCCCACCCCGAACTCCCATGGGCTCGCTCTCTCTCTCTCTCTCTCTCTCTCTCTCTCTCTCTCTCTCTCTCACACACACACACACACACACACACACACAGAGACATACACACAGACACACATCATTTTAAAACAGGATAAACACAAGTGATAGCAATGTAGAAAAGCAGGACCCCTTTCACCATGATGGCAGAGGTAAACTGTGGCGCTGCCTCTTTGGAGAGAGCTAAATATAGAATCACTAGGAGATCCAGCAACTCCACTTCCCAGAACATGAGCCACCAGCAGATTGCTGGCCCTTGAGTACTAACAGCTACCGCTATTCACAAGAGTTGCGAGCCGGGAGCCTTTCAAATACCATCGGCAAACGAAGGGATAAACAAGATGGAACATCCTTCAGCCTGGGTCGAAGTTGGGGGAAAAGTTGCAGCATCACACACCAATCGAGAAGACAGTGTGAGTAAGATAAGATAAGCTAGCTGCAAAACAAGAGGCTGAAGCTGAGGGGATGGCTCAATGGAGCATTTCAAGACACACTTAGAAAAAAAAAATTCCCAGATGTAATGGCTAACACCCCAGTACTGGGAAGATGGAGATGCGAAGAGACATGGGGTTTGCTGAGCAGCCAGCCTAGCCTAATTGAAGAGTTCCAGACTAGGAGGAGACCCAGTGTCAAAACATGAGGTAGATGATGACTTCAGTACATGCACACTCGCAGGCACCTACATCCATGCCAAGATGAAAAACACACACACAGAGCCTGTGGTCTCCTCTGTGAGGATGTAGCCATGTTCAAAATCATAGAGGCAGAACCCAGAACTGGGCTGTGGGTTTAATGGGAGTTGTTGAATAAGTGGATCCTGCAGGATGGACTGCTCTCGAAACTGGGTTTATGTGGGATTTGTGTGGTGGGATCCAGCAACGTGGCTGTGCTGATGCTGTCAAAAGGTGCACTTGCAAACAGTGTGGCAGCTTTTATGTTGTGAAGATTTCCCCACAATAAAAATATATAGGACCCTATACGGGAAGTTTTTTCTCATCCTTTAGCAAGAAATGTCAGTAAAAATGTTGATATTAGCCAAGCAGATGCTCTTCCTCCGCTGTCTGTACTACACGGTATAAACAGGGAAGATCTAATCTGCTCTGACAGCCATTTCCCCAATCTAATTTCTCCAGAAGACCAATGAAAATGCACACCTCTCTTCCAGCTCTAATTTTATATTGAGTTAGTGATGGTGAGGAGTGGGGCCCAGCACTCAAAGCCAACCCAGCTCATGCTTTTAAACATTGTAGCCACCAGCTACCAGGAGCACATCTGGGCTTTGTCAAACCAGGCAGTACTGGATTTGAAGGCTTTTGATTTGGACAGCTCACACATGATCCTGACGTTGATCACACGTTAAAATGATAATCCCCCTTCTTTGTTTTTATACCTATATTATTTAAACCAATACCACCTCTGTATTTTTAAATATTTACTTGTTTATTGTGCATGTCAAAGGGAGAGAGCTGTGGTGTTCATGTGAGAATCAGAGGACTACCCTTCATGCTGCGGGCCCTTGGGATAGGACTTAAGTCATCAGACTTGGGGTCAGTCCTCTCCTTCATGCTGTGGGCCCTTGGGATGGGACTTAGGTCATCAGACTTGGGGGTCAGCCCTCTCCTTCATGCTGTGGTCCCTTGGGATGGGACTTAGGTCATCAGATTTGGCAGGAAGCACCTTTAATCTCTGAGCCATCTTGCTTACTCCTGTCTTTTAAATCATTTCAATGTGGTTACAGAAAGAATGTGGTAGCTCACATTCTGTGATTCTGGTACTGATGTGGTGAAGGCATTACATTCAGGAGTCCAGAACTAATCTGTGTTATATGACTCTGTCTCAAAAAAAAAAAAATGAAATAAACAAGAACTACAGTTATAAATCCTCTGTGTGACTGGCACGAGGCATCTATGGATCTGCGTTGCTCGCCTGCCTCTCTCAAGCAACTTCAAGAGCAAAATGCCCCCAGGTATTTTCAAGTTTGCAGGCACTGGTAAGGGGGTCTGTGCAGTTGAAAATAATCCTCCCCAGCATCTGGTTAAAACACCATTCCAGCTTATGTAAGAAAATTGAACACTGGCAGAGAAGTCCTTGGAGCTTGCAGGAGGAAAGAAAAAGGAGAAAGAGGAAGGAAGGAAGGAAGGAAGGAAGAAAGGGAGGGAGGGGGGAGGGAGGGAGGAAGGGAGGCAGATGGACCAGTGAGATGGCTCAGCAGATAAATGTGCCCACTGCCAAGCATTCTGAGCTGAGTTCATTCTTTAACCCCACATGGGATTAAGAAAACCAACACCCCACAAGCAGTGCTCTGACCTGTGCATGCACAAGAGTGCCGATAGTTACAATAAATAAATAAAACTGTTTACAATAAATAAACAAATAGCCACAATGACAGATTTAAACTCTCCTGTCGGCACAATTAAAAACTTGAAAATCCACCTATTAGAAAACACTTCCAAATGGAAGGTTTCCATCAGTGTGGGCCCACTCGGTTAAGACATATCCATGCAATGCGTCCTGTTCCATTTTAAGAACTTGCAGCATCCTCCACTAAGCTACTATCAACAAGATCCTCCCAGTTACCTAGGACAAGCCACCTGGAGTCTTCCTTACACACAAATGCGCACAAGCCTCCTATCTACGTCATTAGCAACACCTTCAGGAGATTCTCAGACACATCCACAGGTCACTCTCCACTGCTGCTACTAGCTCTGCAAGCACTCAGATCACTAGATCTAGTACTAGTACTAACCAGGCATTTGGAAGCTGTTGCCAGCTGGCCAATTTTGTGTGGCCTTGGGCTCCTCCAATCCCTGTGGGATCCAGAACATTCATTATGCTCACACTCTTCAACCAGCCCCTGTGGTGTCGTCTTGAAAGTACAAGCTGATGATATGCCTTACACACATACACACACCACAGACACACACACACACACCACAGACACACACACACTATGCACACCGCACCACACACGCGCGCACGTACACACACACACACACACACACACACACACACACACACACGTTTTCTACCATTGTGTCCCTAGCTCACTTCTTCCCAGCCACACAAGCTCCCACTGCCCCTTGACAAACCAAACATGCTCCTGCCTCAGGACTCTCCTACTGGAGACACACACACACACACACACATGCCACAGACACATTTTCTACCATTGTGCTCCTAGCTCACTTCTTCCTAGCCACACAAGCTCCCACTGCCCCTTGACAAGCCAAGCATGCTCCTGCCTCAGGACTCTCCTACTGGCTATTCCCTCTACTTGGAGTGCTCTTTCCCTAGACTTCCACAGGGCTCACATTCCTTGTCTGTTACAGGCTTATGCTCACAGATCAACTCTCTCAGTGAGAATGTCTCTGCTCTGGCTGCCTCATTTTACAGCCCAGTCTCACCCCTGGTGGCCTGTGGCCTCCTCTTTCTCATCTCTGGAGCACACATCCCTTCCTGGCCTCCTGCACAGTTTCTCTGTTTTGAGGTTTGATTGTACCTCTGTTTTATAAAAGCCATACATGAGCTTTTTATCTGCTCCATCCATTGCTACTGCTGGACCCCCGAAGGGTGAGAATTGCGAGCCCACAGAAAGTGTGTACAAACAGTCTGTTTGGGGCATGAATGGATCTACATTCTGCTTCTGAGGAACAAACTGAGAAGGGCGGATTAATCAGCCGGCCGTGGGCAACAATCCCTGGGCACAGAGCTCTCTGCCCAGAGCTCTGCCCAAGTTCCTCATGTTCCCTACTCTGGAACCTTTCATGAATCTGTGGTAGTGACAGGTGTTTTGGTGGACTGGGTGTCCCACCCCCAACCCCTTTAATACATCTTTTAGAAAAAAATTGTATGTCTGAGCATGTGAGTGATGGTACCTTTGGAGGCCAGAAGGGAACATTGGATTCCCCTAGAACTGGAGTTATGGGCAATTGTGAATTGCTCATGTCGGTGCTGGGATCCAAGCTGGGGTCATCTGGAAGACATCCTCTTAACTGCAGAGCCATCTCTCCAGCCCCACGAGTGAGTCCTGGGTGATCCCTAAGCTACAATAGCAGGGGACTATGCCATTACCACCACAGCAAGACAACAGAGCTAGTCCCCTGTCCCACGCATGGCTCTCTGTTGAAAGATCACTGTCTAATCTGGTTCAAGGCCACATGTTTGGCTCATGAATGTAGTATGAGCCTTTTTGATGGAATGTAGTATGAGCCTTTTTGATGCTGTAGGGAGAACTATTGCCAGCAACAAGAGAAGACCCTACCAACATCTCAGGGGTAGCCAAGGACAGTAGGCTGCCCTTGGAGAGATGCTATTCTGCAGAGGGACAAAGAAGGTCTGAAGCAAGGGAAGTGTAGAGTGAAACAATATCAGGGAAAACAGGAAACAGGGGGGGGGGCATTGGCAGCAGCTCTAGTGCTGGGCAGAGGTCAAGGGCAGCTAGTGATGGATGGGCAGAGGAGAAGAGCCCGGTCATAGGCAAAGGTAAAAGCAGCTAGTCATGGGCAGGGGTGAAGGGAAGCCAATGCTGGGCAGAGGTGAAGCTAAGTCATTAAGAGGTAAAGTGGATGCTGTGCAGGCCTGAGAAAACTGAGCCTGAGCCCTGGAATCCACACACATATGCACGGGTAATGGTATTGTGGGGAATTCTTGTAATTGCACCACTGGGGAGGCAGACACAGGCAGATCCCTGGGGCTCACCGTCCAGCCAGCCCTGCTGAGTCAACAGGTCCCAGGTTCAGTGGGAGACCCTGTCTCATAAAACAATTCATATGACTCCTGAAGAATGACACCTGAATTTGACTTCCGACTGTCACGTGCATACCCACCAGCACAGACACGAACATGTCTACACACCTACACCTGCTCTCTACTCCCACACATACTCAGCAAGAGTCTGAGGGCGTCAGTGGCCACATCACCCGATGAAGGAAGTGAGACTGTGTTCCCAGCGGTGATGACGTGCTGCCTAATGAAGATGGGGTATTTCAGCTCAAGTTCAACTGAGCATAAACATGCAAGGAAGAGGAGAAAGAAGACATAGCATCCTAGAGGACCAGAAAAATGAGGTCTGTTTTGAATAAGACAAGTCACCTGTGGAGAAGAATTGTCTATCATACAAGACACTAGCTGTGGAACCTTCAGTCATGTAATGTTACACCCAGGCATGATCAAGACAGCAAATCCAATAAGCCTTGCAATCCAACGGAGGCCTGCAGCCACTCAGCATGGGGCTCTGGGTTCCAAAGCATTGTGGGCACAGTGTGGAGGACTGTTTGTCTATGTGTGTAAATGTATATAGTATTGTGCAGAGGGGTGAATGCGTGAAAAGAAAAAGGCTGCTAGTGTGTATGTGCATGTATGTGTATGTGTGTATATATAGTATTGTATAGAGGGTGTATGGTAGAGAAAGAAAAAGTTTGTGTGTGGTGTGTGTGTGTATGTGTATGCGTGTATATAGTATGTATGCACAGGTGGTTATAGAATGAAAAGAGTGAGTGTGTGTGTGAGTGTGTGTGTATGTACACATATACACAACAACCTCAAGAGTCAGTCTTGGTCTCCCTCCTTGGTTTGGGCCAGGTCTCTTTGCTATTGGCCACTACCCTAGCTGGCCTGTGAGCTTCTGGGAATTTTCCCACTCTCCCATCTTCTTGTAGGAACATTGGTATGAAAGGTGTATGGCACCATGATGCTTTTAAGTGGGTTCTGGGGATTTGAACTCAGGTCCTCTTGTTTGCATGAGAGCTTCACCCACTGATCCAGTTTACCAGCCCTAGGCCCATACTTTCTATCAGTTCCTACAGTTTCTAGGTCTGAGTCCCTTTGTCAGTCTCAGTCAGGGCTGTAGAGCAAGCTACCTTTGCCCTAAAGCTTGACTCATATTTCCATTAAGGAGTCTCAGGAAAGTCTAGAACTGTTTCCAAAAGATGGGAATTGCAGGAGAGAAAATTCTCTGAATGTCACGGTTGAAATCTCCCAAAACATTACCAACGCAAAGACAATGCTACCCTCTGTCAGGAAACGTAAGACCCACAAGAGAGACAAAGTCCAGTATATTCTGACTATCCTCAGGACAGGCTCACTGCTTCATGCTGATTCAGCTGCCAGGGACACTCTCTTTCCAGTGTATAATTGGGGAGAGAAAGAACATTTAGCATGTGGGTCAGTGGGCTTGAGCAGACACCAAGATCTATTGCTGAGGTGAGGTAACAATGCCATGCTCTACAGCTGGAGAGAGATCAACCTCGAGGGAGGCAGTTAGAGAGGAAAATCCAAACACAATGTCCAGGCAGTCTGTCCAGGGCTGGCCTACTGAGACAGACACTTTGCTGTCCATCAGCTGCATAGAAGTCCACTTTGGAGAGTCTCTTACTCAGTTAAGACCCTTTTTGCATAAATATCTCATTTTTAAAACCTACCTGTAGAGAAAAATCTCTTATGCATAGAACTTCTTGGTTAAAGGACATAGTCCAGGGGTTCTCCATCTTTGTAATGCTGCGACTCTTTAATACAGCTCCTCACATTGTAGTGACCCCTCCCCCAACCATAAAACTATTTCACTGGTACTTCATAACTGTAATCTTGCTACTCTTATGAATTGCAATATAAAATTGTTTTTGAAGACAGAGGGTTACCAAAGGCATCACAACCCACACATTGAGAACAACTGCAAGGTAATCGATCTTATCCTCACTACATTTGGACTTTCCACTCCAAAGTTACCACCAGTTTCTCTCCACCTCACGCTCCATGGGATGCAGATGCTGACTTTTCGAGCTTGCCTGATACAGAATGGTGTTGAATTCTCTGTTCTGTGTGATGGGTGAAGAGATCTGCTTCTGATCTGTGACCTCTGACCCGAGACAGTGAGCATAGTCTCACGTTCAGAAGCAGCCGGAGTTTGTATCTGTGGACACTGTCTGCTCTCACCCTCTACTCAGATGTCTCCTGTTGTGAACAGACAATACTGTGTTATCTTTTGTGGCCAAGGTGGGTCTCTGGGAGTTCAAAGCCAACCTGGTGTACACAATGAGTTTTTCTCAAACTCCTCATGGCCAAGTGGAGTCAACAACATCCAGATCTTGAGCCAGACCTGATGAGTGGCTCAGAGTTTGTCTGTCTGTTTGTCTGTCTATTTTACTTTCCAGTTGTGAGAATCAAACCCAGAGCCCCTTGCGGGTGAGCCAAGGACTCTATCACAGAACTCTATTTCAGCTCCAAGCCTTAGAACTAAGAGCCCAGCAAACCCCTCAAGGGATTCTGATGAGTCTAAGCCACCCAATTAAGAAATCAGGCTCAGCTGAAACAGGTCACAAATAGCTATTCTTTGATGTTGCTGTTACTTTTTGTGCAGAAATGCAGAATTTGTATGAATCTGACTTCAATCCTTTTTTAGTATCTCAGTTCAGAAAAATCCTCCCTACTCTGAGATTATCATGCATTCTCTCCCATATTTACATTTGTGTCACATTTAGATATTTGTTCCAAAACCCTGATTAATTTCTCCCCCCTAAAAATTACTGAAATTGCCCCACATGTATTTGGAAGTATTCCGACCAACATTCAAAGAATGAAATATTCTTCCCAGGTGAACACACCTGGGAAAATCAAAACACAAAATAAAAACCCTTACTTGGTCATCATGATAATGGAGGCAATTTAGAAGCTTTTCAAATCTGCTCTCCTGTAATTCCACTCTCCCCTTTGTTTGGGAGCACTCACACAGGCCTCACTGCCATGGTCATGTAGGATTCCTGCGGAGCACACACAGCCTTCTCCCATTCACTGTTTTTAATTAAATTTGCAGTGCACGCATGTGTGGAGATATACGTGTTTTAATATGCACACAGTTGTACTTGTGAGCACATCACAGCCAAACAGCACTCTCAGAAATGCTATCCATTCCTTTGGCACTGGGTCTCCCATTGGCCCATTAGATTAGAATGGCTGTCCAATGCATCCCAGGTCTCTGTCTTCTCAGTACTTGGACTACAAGCCCATGCAAAGATATTACATCTTTTTTACTTGCATTCTGGGGCTCAAACACAGACCCCCATGCCTGTGACGCAAGCACCTTACTGACTAAGCTAGCTCCCTAGCTCATCCTTTTAAAATTGTAATTAAATTTATATAAAAAGTACCATGCTGATACTTGTATGTGTTGTGTAAATCATGCTAAGCATGTCTCTCTCCTCAGGCGTTGGCTTAGGGTAAGAACTCTGCAGGACAATTCTCCTCGCTTTTTGAAACACAGTTAGTTGTTATCTGAGGTTGTTGAGCCATGTCACACAGGAGCACCTTGCTCCTATCAGTAAACAAGTATCCTCTGGTCAACTCCTCTCCACCTTCCCCCCTTCTACTCTCTGTATCTGATGGCCACCAGTCGAGCCCAAAGTGGTCCTAGGAGAGAGGGGCAAAGGTCAAGACAGAGAAGCCAGATGCTTAGCCAAGCCATTGAGCAATAGAGGTCTACTACGGATACTGCTCTTTAACTCTCAGGGAACCATTTCATTAGTGAGGAGATGAGAAGGTAATGTACTGATCTCAGGTGCATACCCATGGAGTGGTCCAGGCTCGATCATCACACTGGGAGAGTGAATCTATGCTTATGGAGGTCCAGCCTTGAGCTAGACTGTTCTCATGGGTTGGATTTGAATGCTATAGAGAGATGAGTGGATTCTACCCGACTTTGCTCTGAATGCAGAGGCATGGGTTCTGACACCAAACTCAAAGCTGTTACAATAAGAAATCAGCTGAGTTCAATTCCAGCATCAAACACATATACACATACCTGGAAACCTAAAGAGGCAAGAATCCTCCAAAAATTCTTAGAGCTTTAATGTATGTCTGAACTCGACTCTTCTGTAGACATTAAAGAAATGTAGTGTGTGCTTTTATGAGTGCACACACACGTGTGTGTGTGTGTGCATGTGTACATGGTGTGTAGATATTTTGAATGTGTGTGTTTGTGTGTGTGTGTACAGTGGTGTGGGCGTATAGATATTTTGAATGTGTGAGTGTGTGGTTGTGAGTATGTATGTCTGTAACTGTGTACATGGGTGTGGGAGTGTTGATATTTTAAACATGTGGGTGTGTGATTGTGTAGGACTTCTGATTGTGGATGTGTGGGTGTCTGTAGAAGTGTATCGATATGTAAGTGTGCCAGTGTGTAAAAATGTGGACATGTAGGTAGCCGGATATGTGGATGGGTGGTTGTGAGGGTATGTGTGTATGAATATGTGTAGATATGGGCATATATGGGTGGGTACATGGACATGTGGATAGAGGAGTATATGGATGTGTGCAGATATGCAGGTGTGTGGATGTCTGTGGATGGGATGTTGAGATCTGGAAGTGTGGGTGTGCAGCGGGTATGCAGATTGCAAGTATGTGTGTGTGTGTGTGTGTGTGTGTGTGTGTGTGTGTGTGAGAGAGAGAGAGAGAGAGAGAGAGAGAGAGAGAGAGAGAGATCTGTGTGGGCTTGTGAGAATATGACTGTGTGTGTGTTTATAGTTCTGTGCCTGTGTGGGTGTATGCATAGATGGTTGTGTAGGTGTGTGGTTGTGCAGATATGTGGAAATGTGTTATGGGAGTTTGTGGGCGTGTGAATATTTGGATGGGCATGTGTGTGGATGTGTGGCTCTATGGATATGAAGGTATATGGGTGTATGGGTGTGTGGGTGTGTGGGCGTGTGGGTGTGCACTGTATAAAGCCTGATGGAAAGTTCCCGAGTGCTCCCATTTTCTAAGAAAAATAATCCCTTTTCAGACAATTAACTAGCCTTGAGAATTGTTTTTTTGCCTGAAATTCCTTGACACAAAATGCTGTTCTCTTTCAAAGTCCGCCATGATGAATTCTGAGCCAGAGAGCCCGATGGGATCAGTAGGTGCCTCCCCAGCCCTGACTGACCTGCAGAACCACTGGACATCCTTCCATCCTTTCAAGTCAGTCACCACTTGGCTTCAAACTATAGGCAGGTTGCATTAATGAAGTGTAGAGAGTTACATTTCACCCAAACCTCGTCTGGTGGCATAAAATCAAACAGATCTGAACACTGATAATATTCCTACTGGTGAGAGACAGCACCCAGAGATCAGAGACAGAAGAATATCTAGCCGCACAGCATGCTTGCCCGACGGTCATGAGCTTACCACTAAGTTTTCTGGTACTGTCTCAGTAAAGGAACTTAAATATGAAACTTGGCTTAAGCAAGGTCAGTACCTTGGGACAGAAATTGGTGTCTATTCCTGGCTTCTGCAACAGCAGACCCAGAGCATAGAATTCTCATAGAATCAGAGAAATTACTTGAGTTGGTCCTCTTAATTTACTGACACAGAAATAAGAGGGCTGGGTAGACATCCCAGTCAGTACAGTAAACAGGGCCTGAATTTGATGCTCAGTGTCATCGAAAGCCAGAACATGGTACACATTTGTAAACCCAATGATGAAGAAGTAGAGACAGGCCGGGCAGGGGTGGCACACACCTTTAATCCCAGCACTTGGAAGGCAGAGGCAGACGGATCTCTGAGTTCAAGGCCAGCCTGGTCTAGAGAGTGAGTTCCAGGACAGCCAGGGCTATACAGAGAAACCCTGTCTCGAAAAAAACAAACAAAAAAAGTAGTAGAGACAGGTGAGTCTTGGGGTTTGGTGGTAGCTAATCTAGTCAGTCGGTGAGCTCCAAGCTCAACAAGAGACTCTGTATCAATAAATAAGATCTCTTAACATGATCCTCTGGCCTCCACATACATGCAAACCCACATGCATATACACACACAGGCACACACAGTCACACACCTGCATGTGCACACACAGAGAGAAATGAAGAGGCTCAGATTTTGGCAAAGAAAGAAGAGCCAGGTCTGGTTCTAATGTGACTGTCTGTTTATTTGTAATGGTCTTAAATTGGCAATGGACCCTGAGATTTTAACTTTTATTATTATTTTATATTTTGTTACATTTTATTTATTTTGCGCATGGGGGGTTGTGTGACGGTAAATGTTTGGAGGTCAGAAGACAGCATGCAAGAACTGGCTCTCTTTTTCCACCATGCAAATCCCAGGGTTGACCTCCAGTCAATAGGCTTGGTAGTGGTAACCCTTACCCACTAAGCCATTTCACAGGCCCCTTTTAGCTCTTAACAGCCACTGGCCACATGGAGTGCCTCATCTGTATTGACATGTCTTTTGAGTCTAAGACCTAGCATGGGGAAAGAAAAAGAGAAAAAAAGAGTATTGGTGTTTTTACTGACTATACCTTTAAGTGGTGGGTTTTCAATGTGAAACATTAATTATGTAAATACTAAAATCGATGTCCCTGCTCCTCCTTCTCTTCTGAGGTGACTAATCACCCAATGTGAATTAGGCATGGAGCACTCCTATTATGTGTCAACTGGACAGCACTGATTTACAGGGTAGCACTTGCTGCCCCAGGGAGAGGACTGTACAGAATCTCTCTTCAGAACTTGCCAGAAGCAAGGGAAAGAGAGGACATCTCTTCCCACCCTTTCAACAAATGTCTCACCGGGTCAAGGAAGAGACACTTACCTGCCAGGTAATTAAAAACTAAAGCACTATTTGAAAGTAAATAGATAATACTATGTTCTTGCCTGATGTGTGCAGTCATTAGCAAATTTAGCTTTTAAAAGCCACAGGAGCTGGAGAGATGGCTCAGTCAGTATAGCGCTCACCATGGAAGGAAGAAAACCTGAGTTCATAACTGTGGCATCCACATAAGAGAGCCAGGCACAGCAGTTCATGACTGTTACTGAGGCAGCAGTGTCAGGAGGGTCCCTGGGACTCACTGGCAAGCAACTTAATCAAATGTGTGAGCTCCGGGTTAAGTAAGAATGCCACCAAAGAAATCCCTTGGCAATGATTTCTGGTTATCATACTAATTAATGCACATGTGTGCACATGTGTGTGCACATGCACTCACAGGTATTTGCATGTACAGACACACAAACACACACACATCAGCAATTTTGACAACATAGAAAAAAACCATCATCTTCACTTTTGATAGATCAGCTGTTTCCTGGAAAAATCGTTACCCAAATCAATTAATGTCATAGAAATCAGTTTAGGCCTGAAAAGACATCTGTCCATGACCAATGTGCTCCTTCCAGAAGAACTGATGATCAATAGGCAGGTTGGAGCTAGCTTGCAAAAGAGAATGGGATACTGGTTAGCTTCATTGAGAAGTCAGTGCTGGGTACTTTCAGCATACCAGGCGCAACCAAATTCTCTCGCTGTCAAACAGAAACTCCCTGATACAAGAACATGGTGCTTTCATTTTGGACACACTGAATTCAACGTGACAACCACCCCTTGGTTGACTACACTGTATTTTTGACTACAAGAAGATATAATTTCTTTCTTTATAAAAAGAGACCCATTATTTTTCAGAGGTTTTATACGTCCCCATCTGATGCCCATCATTTGTTGCCAGAATAAATTGTTTCTAGGGAAGTATAGAATGGTGTGTGTCGTAGAGAACGGGACACATATGGGAAGCTGGTAGCAAGGTCCCCATCTGCCCTTCTCAGACTGAAATAGTTCTGTTGACAAGGCTGGTTGCTAGCCAGCTGCTAGAGTCCCCTCCCTGCCCAGCTTGCCTTTCAAATGGTGTGTCTGGAGCCTTAGGAGCATCCCACTAAAGCACTCATGAAAAAGCTTCTAGAGGTTTCTGTAGAAGCCCTGCACATGGGTTCCCAACACAAGAAAACTGAGCACAGGCAAGGATTCGGAGCCTGGCTTCACTCTGGGCTAGCTCTGGCTCTCCTCACTTCTTGTCTGGGTTCTCCAGGGGACAGTCACCAGCACTAAATTTAATGTCTTCAGACAAATGGACCTCCTTCCTTTACTATCTTTTGTTTCTCAGATAAATTTGGGGTGGGGTGCGGGAGTGTTGGGTTTTCTTGTGCCCAGGCTCAGGGGTCTCTCCAATACGAAGGGCTAGCACAGCTAAAACTGAACAGTTTGCAATTTCAGGCAACAACAATTTAAAAAAAAAGTATGATTTCTATACAAAATTGTTAAATTTATTCTAATTTTATTCTCTTTTCTCTACCACCCACTCCACCTCCTCAAACCCAAATGCCAGTGGGAAAGAGCATATTTGGACTGATCTGAAATCTAAAATACTTCAGCTTTTTTTTTTTTTTTGTTACTTAGAAAATAGTCCTTTAAAATAATATTTTATGGGTTTTTTTTTTCTTTTAAGCAAATCACAAAACTTCTGCTAGTATAAACTAGTATGCATGGGGGCCTGATTTAAAGGTAACAAGAACCAAAATGTGAAAGAAATTCCTAAACAAGGCCGGCTGGACACGAATTCCTCCACCCAAGTTACATTGTGTTCCACCTTTGAAGGCGTGGAACAACCGAGATGTCCAGTTCCAAAGACAACCTCAACCCCAAAGAATCTGAACTGGGATATGCAATCGCAAAACAGGGTGGAGAGGTCTCACCCTTGGACAGACAGCTGTCATTGTCCTCTGATGGAGACCCACATTCTTCCGCCTGGACTAGATGCGGAGGCTTGCCTTGGCTCCCACGGGAAGAGGAAAGGGAGTCCCGTGGGTATCCCAAGCCTGGTCTTTAAAATGGGAAATGAGACATTGAGGCGGGTCTCTTTCCAGAGCGTTAAGTCTAGAGAGGCTGGGGTCCAAACAGCAGGAATCCCCAAGCCGTTTTCTTCTTGGCTCTGAATGTTTCTTTCCTTCCCTATAGGAGACTTTTCCTAAATCGATGGAATCTTCCGCATTCATTACAATACCTACAGTCAAAGAATTTCCCCAACCACAACTCCTGTTAGGAGGGGATCCCGAATCTTGTGTAAGACCCTGAGGCTTTGCTCCTTCAAAGCAATGTTAGGTGTTCAGTCTAACGTTCTCCCAACCGAGCTATGGCTTTATCCTTGCCCTCCCCTCCTGGAAGGATGCAGGATGAGGCTAGCTGGTCCCCCTCTCCCAGTCCTGGGATGCGTACTGATCTTCAGCCTCAGAGAGTAACCCTGCTCCTCTGGCTCCCAGGACTTGCCAAAAGCGTTGGGCACCCGCGAGCTGCATCCAGCTCCAGCCGAGAGCCGTGGTGGCTTACCTGGGGAGAGCAGGCTCAGAGCCGCAGGTCTCCAGGCGCAGCTCCGAGACCTGCTGCGCGCAGCACGATGCGGTGGCTGCTGAGGTGGAGCGCGCGCTGCTCCTGCCTGATGACGCTGTCAGCTGCCCTGCTCCCCGCACCGCTCTGTACACCGCCCAGAGCACTGCACCCCCAGTGCAATGTCCAGAGCCCTGCACCTCCAGTGCAACTCCCAATTGCAACGCCCAGTGCAACGTCCTGCACCTCTCTGCCTAATGCACCCGCCTGGGCTCTCTGCACAGCCTTGCAACCTCCAGCACTGTTCTCTGCACCACCGTGCACCACCCGCACTCGCGCCTGGCCCTGCGCAGTCCTCCCACGCGGTGCTCTCTGGCTCTAGCCTCCGGGCCTCCGGCTCCGCCCTCCTCAAGCTCCAGATTTGGAGAAGCACGGTAGTGGCTCGTTGCGGTGGCCAACGGGGACTCCAATGGCGCCTGCTTTTCACCAGGAGCCTTCAGCTGCCCTCTACCGAAAGTTTCTGGAATAGATGGCAAGAGACTGGAATTTTCTGAAAATTAAATGAATCAAAAAATCATTTCGTTGAAAGGACACTGGATTCCTGTGTTTAAAATTATGCTCCTACCCTGGTGTGCTTAATCACTACGTTCTAAGACTTACTACTTATTAAGACTTGGTCACTGGGCAAGGTCTTGGTTTCTGTTCCTGTAGCTGTGACAAAAACAAGCTAAGGAAAAATGGGTTTGCTCTGGCTCATAGTTCATACTAAAGAAGCAAGGCAGGGGGGAAAAAGGCCTGAAGCAGCTGATCAATCACATCGCACCGGTAATCAGAACTTAGACGAGTGCAGAATGCTGCTACCCAGATCGATTTGTATAGTCCAGGATCCCGTACCCAGGAATGGTCTAGCTGACAGTCAAGACCTGTCTTTGCCCATCACTTAAGTAATCAAGATAATCTCTCCACCCACATGCTGGAGGCCCATCTCCAGACGACTTTAGATTCTGTCAAGTCGACAATAGTAATCACATGTGTTAAATCACAAGACAACCCATCACATAGAGGTGTCAGGAAGTTCCCTGCCCGGTAGCCAGCCACACAGCATGAATTAACCCGTTTCAACAGAACAGGGCTCTGACAGAACCAGAACCATTATGGGTAAGCTTGGGGGGACTACCACCCTGCTGCTCAGCAGCTTTTCATTGTTTGAGGGGGGAGGGGGAGGAGGAGAGGGAGGGAGAGGGAAAGAGAGGGGGGAGGGGGAGAAAGAGGGGGAGAGAGAGAGAGAAGAGAGAGAGGGGAGAGAGGGAGGGGAGAGAGGGAGTGCTGCACTGGCATTTTGTAAGCGTCTGACAGGAACATCTACCTACATCACACTTGCACTCTGTGGCTGGAGGAAAGTCTTTTTTCATCCTTACTTTCTCCTTTGGTGATGTGGTAAAAGAACTACAAAATGGGGCCTGTATCATCCAAATTCGGCTTATCTTACAGATTCTGTAAGCCATAATTTACATAGAGAGTCACTTTCTGTTTGGGTCAGTTCTGCAGTCCTATAATTTCAGATGATGTAATCCTTTGAAGTTGGTTTCCAAAGCAAATCTCTGCTGTTCTATTCACAGAAAACATGATTATTATTTTTTTAAAAAAAAAAATCTTACCTAAGATATGCTTTCACCACTTATGGTTAAGCTAATGACGTCTTTGTTTCTTTGTTTAGCTTGACTCTGGCCTTGGTGCTATGGCCACTAAAATATTAAGGGAGTACACTGTTTTAACAAGGCCATTTGAGAGTGGCCTCCATGAATACTTTGATTATGCCTGTGAGCAGGACGTCCACATGTCCACAGCCTTCATTACGAAGGGCTGCGTTCGACTGTGGAGATGGTTCAGTTGCTACAGGACTTGGTGAGCACACACAGGAACCTGAGCTTGATCCCATCCATTTTGACATTCTCGTAATCCCAGAGCTGTAGGGTCAGAGACGGTGTTAAGGGACAAGCTCACTCTGTTTCTTTCTCCCTTTTCCTGGTTAAACACAATGTTAGCATCTGATTCATTTGAATACTGTTCTCTAACTGCATTTTTTCTCTAATCCTGTCCTAAAGTGAAGGTCATCTTCACTTTAATTTTTTTACTTGTTCTTCCTCTATAACCTTGTGATTTATTCATCATAATTTTCATGGTTTCATGATATGTCCCAAGAATTGACTGACTGTAGGCATACATTTTTCTCAACCTACTTTAATAGGGGTTCATCCTCCCCGCTAGCCCACCACCCACCAAGTTATTAGGACACTGAGGGAAGTAAACCTGTTTAGAAATAGCTCTTTGGGGGTGAGTCCAGTCTTTATTGTCACGGTATTCAGCAGTTCAGTCCAGTTGCAAACACCAAATACAAATAAACAGCTATAGTCCAGTCCTCTCAACAGACACCTCACACAAACCAACAAGGGCAGTTCAATCCCGAAAAAACCTGCAAGGCTCACCAACGGGCTGGAGACCTCACAAGTTCTTTAGCAATTTTCCATGATGTCACCACAAGCGGATCTCAGCAATACAATGTAAGGTGAACCAATTTATGTTTGTTGTTAGGAAAAAATAGCAAGGCAGAGCAAAGCAAATCAATGCTCGAGCTCACATTGTCTGTGGGTCATATTTATATTCCTCTGGAGCACCTGAACATCACGTTTGCTATAGCAAAACATCCTTTCACCTGTGTCTGCTTCAGGAACACATTCTTTCACGTGGCTGTTTTAGCAAAACATCTTTTCACCTGGGTGCCCCAGCAAAACATCAATTGACATAACTTTCCAAAGAAACCAGAAGTTTCCACTTCAACTGACCATAAAATGTCCCATGCTGTGTTCCAATAACTGACTATAAATCCACAACATGTGCTTGTCCTGTGATGATAAAAACAACTGCCATATTCTGCTTTGTAATAACTGGCTTCCTTACTATTAAAAAAAAAAAAAAGTCCTCCTGCTCTTAGTTTTGGCTGCTTCCTTCTGCTCTCAATGAGACGATAAGTTTGGCCTGGCCATAAAAATAAGTTTTTACCTTGTCACAGTTCGGAGTTAGCTCCTTGTTCTCGACAACATAACAATAGGAGTGTTTGACACACCTGAGGTACAAACGAACCTATTGGTTGACCTCTGACCTCTACATGTGCTTACCTGCTTGTGTAAACAAACACACGAAGGAAGGAAGGAAGGAAGGAAGGGAGGGAGGGAGGGAGGGAGGGAGGGAGGGAGGAAGGAAGGAAAGATGGATGGATGGATGGATGGAAGGATGGACGATAGATCTTTGTGGCATTGGGGAAATTAACCCAGAAGAGAAAATCTTTATGTTGACCCACTGCTGCTGAGTCTAAAATCTGAGAAAACCACCAGGCTAACAAGTTCAGTTCCTGCTCACCATGACAACCCAAACACAGGTTAAATGATGAAGTGAAACCTCAGATGTAAACAAGACAGTAGAGACACCAAAGAGGGCGAAACGCCGAAGGCCAGTGCCCGCTCCACTCTGGAAGCTGGAGCAGGAATCTCTCTACAGAGTCCTGTGCTCAACCATAGGCTATCACCATTCCCTGTGAGAGCCTGGCACAAGGGCTCCAGATGCCCCCAGCTTAAGAAGGAACAACTAAAATGATGTTCCTAGCCTCTCTGTCACTTGTCATGAGCCCCTCACCCTAGAGGCTAGTCTAGGATTCCTGTCAGCAGAGGCAGAAATCCCAGCATTGAACAGTTAAGAGCTGCTGCTGTAGAAATTGAGCCAAACTGAGATACCCCATAAAGATACCAGACGACAAGGAAGTCTACTTATCCTTAAGACAAAGGGGGTTTTTAGAAGAGTTTACCGAGCAAACATCCATCCTCAAGGAATGCAAGTTTCCAAGAGACATTCCCTGGGAGAGAGGATCTCCCCCACCCCTCCTGAGAGTCACAGGTGTCTTATCCTAACCGGGAGGAAAGATCAATAGAAACTAAAGAACAGTGAACAAGATAAAGTGTAACTACCCATGTTGTAAATTGTAACTTTGTAAGTTGTAAAACTCTGTTCTGAAATGGTATAAAAGCTTAGAGCCTTGTTTCCTCTTGGTCTCTCTCTCTGGTCACCATTACAGAGATGACCCTGGTATACCAGCTTCAATTAATAAATTAACCTCATGCTTTTGCAGCGGTCTCTTTTTGGTTCTTTGAGAATGGGGTTACCCACGCCGGTTATTACACTGCTAAGGCTGCCAACAGAGTGACCATATTCCTGTTCTACAGAGAGGAGCATTATAACAGCAGTGAACCCTTTGCCAGGCCCAAACCTGCATGCCCTTGTATGCAGCCTTCCTCTTTCCTCAGGATTCTGAGGCTCCTGAGGCTCCTCAGGAGGTTACTCCGAGGACCTTACAGCCATGAGTACACCCTTGTCAACAGTCGAAGCCTCTGGTTTCCCTGTGATGCTGTGAGATGGGGTTTTAACCTCTAGCAGAGATCCCATCCAGCACCTCGGACCCCTCCTATGATCTTAGTTGAGTTCCTTAGCAAGCCTTGAGGTTTAGCTTCAGAAGCCACCAAAGGTGCTATACGTGTGGTGACTGCAAAGGCACGCCATAGCGGCTCTCTCTTGAGCAGCCCGCCCCAGGGCTCTGGAGTGCGCATCATGCCTTTCCGCTAACTCCTGTTCTTACATTTGTCTAGAATGCTTAACAAACAGACAAACAAGCCTCCTGTTCTGCTTCCTGATGGCCTGTCCTGAAATTCTTTCTTGCAGGAAGTTTATATGGGGAAAGGACCAGCGATCTCCTAAGAGGGTGGGAGTGGGGCCAGAGGCAGAATGGAGCAAAGCAGTGCCTCACCCCAATGCTGCTACCTCTGTCACCCTGTCACTTCCTCAGATACTGTGCTAAGGGTCTGTCCCATTTGCTTCTGGGCCCCTTTCCCTTGTCTGTCTGCATATTCTGGGTATCAGGGTAGCTGTAAATATCTTAATCCAAGACTCCAGTCCAGCATCCTAAGTTTTAAAAAAACAGGCTTATGCAGGTACAGATCTAAACTGCCTGTACCACATCACCCCAAAGTTCATTTGGATAACATAGCCCCACCTCAGAACTTTAGCCTCAGAATCGCCCTTTCGTTAGACACCCTCACCCCTCATAATGCCATTCCTTTCAGAGGAGAAGCTTCCAGCAACAGAACAGACTTCTTGCAACAGCCGCAAGCATCCGAATTACTGGAGAGAGAAGGGCTCTCTCTCTCTCTCTCTCTCT
>NW_022196913.1:56980324-56987332 GCF_008632895.1 Mastomys coucha
TGACTTACTTAAGTCTGAGATAGGATTCTTGGTAATGGGACTGGTGCTTAGAGCAGGGGTCTATGGAAGGGATGTCCCACCATGATGCAGAACTAGATAACTAGATAGATGGTGGTCTTCTCTATGCTGGGGAGGAAGAAACAGCTTCTCTCTCTCTCTCTCTCTCTCTCTCTCTCTCTCTCTCTCTCTCTCCCTCTCTCTCTCTCTCTCTCTCTCTCTTTCTCTCTCTCTCTCTGTCAAAGGCAAGGAAAAACTGGTATAGCCTGCCAATCCAGTGTCAAGATTTTGAGAAAACCCCACCCTTCTGCACAACCCTCGCAAAAAGGGATACCTCCTCCTCCTCCATTTTGCTCTTACAATTTGGGACTGTGCAAGCTCACTCTCAGCCAATGCTCAAGTTCGCAGAAGGCACAGGTTCTCCCTTCAAGCAAACATGCATGGCTGGAGTTAAGGAGGACCCTTGGACAGGTGCAGGATCCTCCAGACAGCTGGGCTGATGAAGGCCTCCTCCGAGGCATCTCAGTCCCGCTGTCACCCTCTGCTGGTCAACTTTGGCTTCTACACAAGCTTCACCAGTCTGTGTGAGGACTATCAACAAACCCCAGGCAAGACCTGAGTCCATAGCATGCTGGTAACCAACCAGCAAGAAGTGATGCTCAACTCTAATGAGGGGGCATAAACTGCTGAGGAGAGAAGAGCCATGGGGTGCTGAGCAGGGACTCGTGGGTCTCAAGACAATGTAGCTCTGATGCGGTTCTCCAGAAGTCTGCCCTCTTTTTATAACTTTTTCCTAAGATGGGGTTTTCAGTGCCAGCAGCCTCAGGAACTGTGGGAAATTGTTCTAATTGTACGTGCAGGGCTTCCGCTGTGGCAGAGTGCTCACTACATGCACAAAGTTCCATCCCAGCCCTACATAAATGGGGCATGCTGGTGTGCACCTCTCAACCCAGTGGTAGAGGCAGGAGGATCAAAGTCCAAGGTCATTTTGGTCACATACTGAGTTTGAAGTCAGCCCATGCTGTGTGAGATCCTAGGGGTCAGGGTAGTTGGACGGGAAGGAGGGAGGGAGGGTAGGAGGGAGGGAAGTAGGTGGGTAAGTGAGCACATTGCAGTTTCTCCTCAGATTCACTGAAACAGACTCTGAGGCTGGGTACAGCATTCTTATCCAACCCCCAGTGTTCCTGATGCACAGCAGAATTTTAAATACATTTAACTAAAGCTTGCCTTTTCAGAACTTTATCTCTCCACAGATATACGTTAGCATAACCACCTTTGAGAAAAATGTCTCGAGGTACCATCTTGAGAGAATGTGCTCAGGACAGCAGCTCTCTCACACCCTGGTGATGTGTCTGGCATCAAGAACTCAACAGATTCTCACAGCATCACAGTAGCTGGCAGCTGTCCAGCGGCCCGCCCTGCTAAGGTTTCTGCTTCTCAGAAAACATCAGAGCTCCTCCCAATCCTTCCAGACAAGCCCTGGTGTGCCTTTACCCAGAATGCCTGTGCCCACCTCCATTCTACTAACCAGGGAGGAGCCAGGCCATGAAAAGTAAGTGTGAGCTCGGCTTAGCGGAGAGCTCAACGTGTCAGGAAAAGACACAAAGGCTTCCTCCAGATAGGGAGAAGAAAAAAGAGTTCTCCCTGAGTTTCATCCTAAGTTCACTGGCTCCACAATAAGACCTCTAGAACGGGGACTGGCCAACCAGAGTTGGCCCACATTGTGGCAAAGGAGCGACTTCTGCATATGTGTTTCCTCTGCTCTTGGGATGTTATCTTGAGTGAAGTGACTCTCTTTGGCAGAGGGCAATGCCCAGGAATGGGGCAGGCTCAGCTTCTACACAAACGCTCCATACTGGGGCCAGTATGCTCAGTCTTGAGTGGCATTATGTTGTGCCCATGACAGTTGTCAAGGTTGGTTTGCAGAGGACAGTGGCTACAGCTGAATGATTGGGTCTCTCTGCTGAGAATAAAAGGGGGTTAGTCCTAATTCTGTATTTTTAATTATCCCCTTGGGCTCAATCCAACCACAGTGGGTCCTTTTAGGTCTAATGGGGGTCTGGCTGCCTTATCTTGATCCTCCTTGGATATGTGTGTTCCATTCAGGAGGCACTACACTGGTACTCTGTTCTTAATCCTTGCAGCTTACTCAAGCTCCACAATGTTAAAGCTGGCATCTGCTCTCTGTAATCTGGGGAGTTTCTGGTCCCTGTCTCATGAGAGGCTGACCTAGTAGCTATTAAGGTCCACCTGAAGTATAGGCAGAGACGTAGTCAGGATCATATTCATCTGTGGTGGTTAACCCTCACTGTCCAATGGATGGGATTTACAGTCACCATGGAAACAAACCTCTGTGTGTATCTACAGGGATGCTCTGGATTCTCCAGGTGAAGGTGGAAAGACCCCAGCCTGAATGTGGGCAGCACCAGGTCCGGTGCTGAGGAAAAAGGAGAAAGTCTACCAGTATTCATCTCTTCCTACTTCCTCACTACAGACCCAATGTGACCACCTTCCTCAATGTGGTGGACTATACTGGCGAGCTGAGCCAAAAGACACCCTTACTTCAGTTGCTTTCCTCCGGTATTTTGTGTAAGGATGAGCTGTTTCAAACTGTGATAGTTTGGTCTGGCATTATCTCTACGACATAATGTTTAAAGAGACAACTTAAAAGAAGTTGTAGTCCACACACGATTTTGGAGGTTTCAGTCCATCCTGGCAACCAAGGCATTGAAGAGCACCTCACTTCTGGTCAGAGAGGAAGCAGCAAGGGGCAGCGCCTGCACGCTCCAGGGCTCACTCCGCTTTCCTGTTTTATTTCATCCCGGCCAAGGGGATGGTTCAACCCACATTTTGGGGTAAGGGAACTTTCCCCATGGAGCCCCACATCACGGACAGCAAAGTGTCTATCAATACAGAGATCCTTAAAATCCCTGCTTCAAGGACTCATAGGGACACCCAGAGTTTCTTGTTTTGCAGGTGCCTCTCAATCCAATCAGGTTGACTGGTGGCCAGAATTTCCCATCCCAGCACCCCAGATGAGACAGCGAAGCAGTGACTCAATCGGGTTTTATCTGGACACGGTATTGCAGATTCTGTTGGGAGAGGTCGCACAGATGTTGGGTGGGCCTTTGCTTTAGAACCAGAGTGTTGCTCGAGACACCTGCTCTTGACTCACAAAGAGGAAGTGGTGAAACAGATGTGATTTTCACATACAAATTCAAAAACCAGCGAGTACAAACCCGTCTTGGAAAGGCAAAGCCAGGCCAGCTATGAAGAGAACAAGAGCAACGGAGCATGCGCTGCAGTGCGCAGGAGCTATGGTTCCAGGAAGGCATCCACGTATTCCAAAACGGCTCGGGCAATAGTAAGCATTGTGATTAAATTACAGGCCAGGTCAGGAGAGAAAATAGCAGATTTCTGAGGTTCTTTCCCCATCTCAATAGTCAGAAAGCCTTGCTAAACAGCCACAACTCGCAAAACTGAGAAGGCTAGATGGGTGGCTCGACACGTAACAATGCTTGTTGTTCTTGCAGAGAATCAGCGTTCAGTTCCCAGCATCCATGTTGGGCAGCTTGCAACTACCAGTCATTCCAACTGGGAGGGCTGGGATGGGGGAGCTATCTGTCGCCCTTTTCTGTTCTCTGTGAGCATTGCACTCCTGTGCTCACACTGCACCCTCCCACATACATACACATAATTAAAAATAAAGCTAATTTTTAAAAGACAGAAATCAAGGCTTATGTCCTTTTTCTAAACCAGCCAAGTAGCCAAAGGAAAGATTCAGAATTTTCAAGATGAAATCAGATACAAACAAGGAGCCAGAAGCACTCCATGCACACAGATCCAAGGGCATTAAAAATAAACTTGCAGACAAAAACCTAACCAGTGGGACTGTACCATATTTGTGATGTCAATAAACTGAAACATAGTTAATGAAAAAAAAAAAGACAAGGAACTCTTTCCCATTGAAAACAGGACTTGAGTCACCCATGTTGTCAAGTGAAGGCCTAGGGAAAAGAGAGAGCTGAGAGTCAGAAAGCACAGTGCATAGACATCAGAGAACAGATTTACCCCATGAGGCAGAACCATGGTGCTGTGAAGCAGTGGTCCAAGGCAGGCTTGGAGTCAGGGTAGTAAACAGTATCCTTCTGGGTCTCCGCCTTGGGGTACAGAGAGGCGAGCCTCCTGTCTGGGTGGGTGGAGGAAGCCTGGCAGAATAGAGGAAACAAAGAAGGTAGGAATTCTGGAAGGTGCTGAGGCATCAGAACGATGGTCTCTTTACCAAGACCCACATCTCCCTGAAGATGCTCCTGCCCACAATTCTGCCTTAGACTTTTGGCAGCTCTACAGCCATCTGTCAGAAAGGTCCCAAGGGAGAAGCCACTGATTTGGGACCTCTGAGTCTGCCCCAGTCCTCTAGTTTCACTCCGTAAATCAGCATCAGAGACATGGAGTCTGCACACACAAGACAACCAGCCAGGCCAGCTTTGGCCATCTGTAGAGCTGACAGCTTGTGAGCTTTGTATGAGAACCAGCCCCAAGATATCTCAAGGCCAATGAAAGAAGCAGACGCCTTGTGATGGTACCCTATGGTGACAAAGGCTGAGGGGGCTGGGGAGGCAGAGGATAACTAATGAGTTTAAGAGTACTCTCAGCTATACCTTTACCACTTTACCAGAGTGTGGTGATGCTCGATTGTAATGCCAGCAGTTGGGAGGTGGAGGCAGGAGGATCAGGAGTCCAAGGGCATCCTTTGACAGTCTAGTGCATTCAAGGCCAGCCTGCTTGTATGAAATCCTGTCTCCAACAAAGAAAGAAAGAAAGGGTAGACAGAGCCTAGAAAATCTTTAGAGGACTTCCAAGAAGAGCCACAGTCCTGAGTGACAAGAAGACCAGGGAGGCATTATGAAGAAGACAGGGTAGCAAGGCTCCACACTATCCCACCCTCCCTGCATGCTATCTCCTAACAGCCACTTAAGCAACAGTTGCACCAAACAGTACTCCACAGAAAGGCTGATAGCCAGAAACACCTACAGCAGGTGCGCAGAATCTGGACACAAAGGCGGCCTGAGACAGTCAGTCTCCACTCTGACTCGAATGTTCTGTGTGGGGTAGCTGCTTGGCAAAAGCTATGTTGTGATCAATCCTTTAGGAAAGCAGGCTAGTCAGAATCTAGAACCCCAACTATGGAGCCTTTAAGCAGGAGCCTGCACTGAGCATACAGACTAACAATCCAGCTGCTTACTCAGGACCAGAGAAGAGAAATAGCCTCTAACTTGCCACGGGACAGCCAGGCGTGCAAGGACCCAGTGGCAGAAATCATGTATAAAACACAATTATGGGAGAACACACATGCACACAACATACACATATGCATGCACACATACAAGCACACACATACAAAGGTGCATATACACAAAGACAAATGAAGATACACATATATACATACACACCCAGACATGTGCATACACACATATGTGCACACATATACACACATACATTCATACACATCCATCCACACATCTATCCATACACATGCACACACAAACACCTGCATATACACATATCCATATGCACACAGACACATGCATACATATCCATATGTGCACTCATTCATATAAACACACATTTGCAAATACACACACACTCAGCGCTGCAAGGCCATGGAATTGCTGCTGTGCCATGGGCACACTGGGTTGCCTTTGCCTTGTGCATTATTAAAGGCCCATGAAACACCCACTGACTTCATGACCTGTCAACAGAAAATACCCCCAGCAACCGTGGTCCTCCAGGATCCAGCAATTTGGCTGTGGCTCTTCTATGGAAGAGCTCAGATAAATGCAACTATAATCTCCTGTGTCCTAACAAAGGTGTCTGGGTGGGAGAAACGATGCTGGTTAATCTGTGTCACTGCTCTAAGATCAGAGATCTGAACCAAGGAATGCCTGGAGCAAATTGGGCAGCCCAGCACACTGCTCTGGCTGTCAGTGGTCAGACGGGCTGGGTTGTTCTGGCACCAGTGTCTCAGGTGCCAGCTGCTGGCTCCCTTTGGCTAGCTTTGATTCTTAGCCACAGCCTGCCCAGCATGTCCCCTTTCAGCCAGGCCTCATCCTCTGCTTCTCTGTGCCAGAATTACCAATGGCTTCACACATGGAATGGGCCGTCACCAACTTGAGAAGGGCCCATGTTGATTCCTCTTTTCTGAAAAACTCTGCTTCAAGTAACGGAAAGGAATATTTAAAAGCTGACTGGCATTCAAAATCTGTATTAGTAGAAATAACTAGGTTCACAGCTCACAGCACAAGACAGTCATCGGCATGACTTCGGTGTCAGAGGCCTGATGCTGAGCGGTGGCTGTTTCTGTGGCTGCGAGCGGTGGCTGTTTCTGTGGCTGCAGCTTTGTCTACACCGGGGCATCTGTTTGGGAGGAGGCTTTGGTTGGCTCGGCACTTCTAGGCTGTGTACAAAAGGTCCATCTTGTAATGATGCTTCTGGCCAGAGATCAGACAAGAGAGGCAAGGAACCTGCCATCTCCTACCTCCAGCACCCCGGTGGCACAGAGGTGCCTGGAGCTTGTCCTCCTCCTCCCCAACACCCTGTTGGCATAGGACGGCCTGCCTCTTGCACCCTACACTTGTCTTGGGCATCCATACAGCTAATAAGGCCCCCCTTGAGGGAGAGCTCCTGGTAGTTGTGGCAGCTTCAGGCAGCCCTTCTTGGCAGCAGCAGAGAGGAGTGGAGAGCAATGCTGAGTCTTGCCCCATCTCCTGCTTTGCCTGGGCGTGTTCTGACATGCTTAGAATCTTGATGGAATTTCATGACACCTCCACACGCAGAAGGCTACCTGTGACATACCTTGTAACAACATGAGCACTAGGAATAGAAAGGAGAAGTAACTCGCCCCAAAGCCACCCAGCTTGTAAATGCCAGGCTTAAGCACTGCCTGAAAACAACCCTCAGAGCACATTTGATCTTACATTAGCACAGCTGATATTCAAAAGCAATTCCCCC
>NW_022196913.1:56987342-57008546 GCF_008632895.1 Mastomys coucha
CCTCTGCCACCCAACACCTTCAAGACAGAAAGCAGAACTTGAGGGTGTTTGTAAACTAGAAGCATAGTTGTGGGTATTATAGGAATTCCATGAGGCTCTAGAGAAGACGGTTGGCCTGACCCTTCCCGGAGCCCCTTCCCCCAAGTGTGAGCTTTAAAGCTATCCAGGAAGGATATAGAGTATTCACTTGAGTGAAGCCCGTGCGATTCTGGTCCCTTTATCTGTCCCACTCTTTGCCATTTAAAATAACACATCTTCTAGACCAACCACAAACCATGTCACCGTGCTGCCCATGCTGAAGGCGCTCGGCCACAGCTCCCTGTCTGTGCAGCCTGGGCTGCGCAGTGAAGCAAGCAGTGAGGAGACAGAAGCATTTTCACTTCAAAAAATGGAAGTGTCACTGGGTATGAAAGCCCTGTGTAGTGCAGAAAGGGAAACGGCAGAACCCTCTCCCTGCATCAGCACTGTGGACACACAGCTGGATGCCAGGACCAGGCAGAAGTTAGCACCTAAGGAGACATGCAGATCTCCCATGGGTTCCCTGGTCTCACTTTATGTTATGGTGAGCTGGCATGTAACACAGTTGGCAGAATGCTTGCTTGACATGCACAGAGGCCTAGATTCGATTCCCAGCCCCACCAAAACCAGACAGGGAAGGGCATGCCTGCCATCCCAGCATGGAAGAACATCAGGAGGATGAGAAATGCAGGAAACAAAAGGAAGGAAGAAAAGAAAAAAGAGTGGGAGGGAGGGAGAGAGGGGTAGGGAAAGAGGAAAAGAGGAGAGAAGGAAAAGTCACGGGGGAAAAAAGATACTGTACATGATGAATTCTTTTGACTAAGAAAAGACTGGAGTGTCAGGTCCGGAGCTGCTGGGACCTCAGATGGGAGAATGTGGACACTGTCTGCTTGACTGCATCACGCTCCTGAGCAGAAGGTAATGTTTTGGCTCTGCACTGAACACAGGTGAACTTGACATCTGAAAGACCAAGGTTTTCCAACACAAGCCACACCTGCTGTTATTTTGACCAACATTCAAGTTATTGGTACATTTTAATATTTTTCACGTTAAAACTGAGCCGTCCTCATAGGCAAAGGGAGATGCCAAAAATAAAAGCAAGAAGTCACCTGTGGTACATTATCGTTCGTTTTCTTATCTTCTTCGAGGAGCAATTGACAAACTAAAACTGGACATAGTTGGAGGCTGACATCGTGTTATCTTGGCAGGCATGTATATTAGGGATGATTTATGCAGTTTCATCATTAATATGTCACTTCACATTTGAACTGTGTGTGTGGGGTGTGGTGTGTACTTAATATCTGCAGTCTATCTACCATACATTATTATTAACTGTCACCGTCCTAATGTCTCACAGATTGGAATTGCTGGCATGTTACTGTCACTTTGTTAAAGAAATTTCTAAACACATGAATGTTCCATTCTATCACATCTGCACACACACACACATACACATATACATGCACATACATATGTGCACACATACATGCATATGCACATAACACTCACACATACCCCTCATGGTCTTTCATTAAAAATAATGATAGAAAAAACATTTTGTTGTCTCCTTATGATGGCAGTAAACATTACCACTAGGCCACATGGCATGTGTAATAATGGAAGATGCCTTTCTAACTAGTCAGTTATTTCCTCCAGTTATACAGCTACATTGAGACACTAGCAATCGATCTCCATGTAACGATTTTATTAACTGGGTCAACCTCTTTTTCTTGGCTACAGTTCACTAAACAAAGTTCTGCCCTCTTCTCAGGGACCAGGCAGTGGACTTGTAAACATCCATCATGTGGACAGAATGGCATGTTTTGAAGAGTCTGGTTCCGTGGTTGCTCTAGAATAAGTCAGTGTGGACACTCTGTGTGTGTGTGTGTGTGTGTGTGTGTGTGTGTGTGAAGAAAGCAAAATCATCCCATCTACTCAGAATATATTCTGTTCTTTTAAAAAACAAAACAAAACAAGATTGTTATTTATATTATGTTTGTATCTCTCTCTGTCTTTCTCTGTCCCTCTGTTTCTCTCTCTCTTGCTCTCTCTCTGTGTGTGTGTGTGTGTGTGTGTGTGTGTGTGTAATCTGTGTATGTATACGTGCATACATCTGCCCTCAGAGGCATGATAGCACCTGTAGCTAAGGTTGCAGAAGGCTATAAACCACCACATGGGTGCTGGGAAACAAACTCAGGTCCTCTGTTTCTCTCTCTCTCTCTCTCTCTCTCTCTCTCTCTCTCTCTCTCTCTCTTTCTCTCTCTCTCTCTCTCTCTGTGTGTGTGTGTGTGTGTGTAATCTGTGTATGTATGCATGCATACACCTGCCCTCAGAGGCGTGATAGCACCCGTAGCTAAGGTTGCAGAAGGCTATAAGCCACCACATGGGTGCTGGGAAACAAACTCAGGTCCTCTGCGAGAGCAACAAACACGCTTCACTGCTGGGCTTCACTGCTGGGCTTCACTGCTGGGCTTCACTGCTGAGATTCACTGCTGGGCTTCACTGCTGGGCTTCACTGCTGGGCTTCACTGCTGAGCTTCACTGCTGGGCTTCACTGCTGAGATTCACTGCTGGGCTTCACTGCTGGGCTTCACTGCTGGGCTTCACTGCTGGGCTTCACTGCTGGGCTTCACTGCTGGGCTTCACTGCTGGGCTTCACTGCTGGGCTTCACTGCTGGGCTTCACTGCTGGGCTCCACTGCTGGGCTCCACTGCTGGGCTCCACTGCTGGGCTCCACTGCTGGGCTCCACTGCTGGGCTTCACTGCTAAGCTGTCTCTCTGGCCCCAGATTTCATTGGAAAGTTTGAACTTCCATGACATAAAGTAAATACTATGTTCTTCCCTCTGCTCTTAGGACCCATTTCTCCATGACATAGCACACTCAGGGTGGGCAGCAGGGAGTACAGGGGTCCCTCCTCACGGGTGCCCTCTAAAAGCTAACTGTAGACACTATTATAAAATATGCTATAATGTACTTATAAAGTACAATATATGTGCAAAATATGTGATGCATGTTTTATGTGTTGTGTGATGTGTACTGCATAGTATGTTTACATTATATATGTGTGTGTGTGTGTGTGTTGGTGGTACACAGTTTGAATGTTCTGTGTGACCAAGGGAAGTTGTTGGTACAATATGTAGTGTATGGTATGTGATTTGTGTGTGTGGCATGTGTTAGGTACATATGGTACAACATGTGTGCTATATTGTGCATATGTGTAGTGTGTAGGGGGTGTCTGCCGGGGGGGGGGGGGTACATACACAAACATCTATTCTAAGAAACCGATGCAGACTCGAGTAATGATCCCATCAAAGTCCACCCTGACAGAGGTCCCTTGCGGAGCATGAAGGAGAAGTTCTGTGTAGAATGGATAGGGCTACTTACAGAAGCATGATGTGTCAAGGGCAGCTGTACTCAGCCTGGATAATGACGGCACAGCCTGCACCCGGGAGCTCCCGATGCCTTGGAGGGTAAGAGAGTTGAGTCTCTCAGTCTCCTTGGCAGTTATTATTGATTACACGCCTTGATGGACCTTGTAATGTGTGTAGTTTCTACTCCCCCACCCAGGTTTAACCTCCGGCAGACCTCTATACCAGAGGGATATTACTGACTGGCTTACTTCCCCTGGCTTGCTCAGTCTGCTTTCTTATAGAACCCAGGACTACCAGCCCAGGGATGGCACCAGCCACAATAGGCCTTCCCATCCTTGATCACTAATTGAGAAAATGCCTTACAGCTGGATCTCATGGAGGCATTTCCTCAAGGGAGCATCCTTTCTCTGTGATAACACCAGCTTGTCTCAAGTTGACACACAAAAACAACCAGTACAAGTAGTGTATGCCATACTCACGATGTATGTGTGGTAGGTGCGTGCATACATGCTCGGAGAGTGTGTGAGTGAGTGTCCCTTCCATTCATGTCTCCCCCATTTCCTCCCTTCAGAAAACACCACTTCAGCCCATTAATGGATACATACTTGCACATATCAGATTGGATTTTAAATCAGGGCAAACACACGTGGTTCATAGCCCATCTACAAATGGCTGGCTCTGCGTAAGTGTTGACATGGATTAAAGCTCATCAGACAAGGAGGAATGGGACACTTGATCCCTCCTCTCCTTACCCCTTTTCTTGACACCGGAAGAGTGCCAAGGAGACTGTTAGCATGTACTGGAAAGCTCCACACTGGCAGATTCTGGGTATCCTAAAGTAAGCTAAATATACATAAAATTCTCCTGGGCAGTAAATAATTTTCTTCCAAAATATCAAGTGACATCTAATCCAATTCCTTTTACCGCAGACACTTGGATAGTTGACATTTCTCTGCACCTAATCATTCAAAATGACTCAGCATAGCTTTCAGAAATTAATATGCTATTTTGACATATTTGGAGATAAGGAATGAAGCTCAGGGCATTTTTAAGAATTGAAGATGTGTTGGAGGAGGGAGCTGGGAAAGTGAAAAGTTGCTCATTTTCTAGCAAGGTGGGTTATCCAGAGTTTGGTGAAGGGGAGGGGGCCTTCCCTAGCTGTATCCCAAGCTCAAAGGAGTCCTGGCAGAGGCTGGGAATGTAGCTCAGAGACAGAGTGATTGCCTAATGCATGAGATTTTGGATTCAGTTCCCAGAATAACAAAAACAAGAATTTTACCGTCAGGATAGGGTATTCTGGGCCTCAGACCTCAAGTGGCTCAGAGAAAAACAAGGGAGAAGGGTGTCCCTTTGCTGGGCCTTTGAGGTTGTCCCAGTATGTGTCCCCAGACCTTGCAGGACTGCAGCCAGCCCGGCCCACCATTGGCATCAGAAAGCAGGCAGCTGGGTGTCTTCCCTGGGCCTCTGACAATCCTCTTAGAATCAGGGATACTTGAATTAAGAGATCTTGACTGGAATGGCAGTTGGCTCCCTACTGAAGTGCAAGCAGCCGAGTGAGTGTGCTGTTGACTTCTTTAAACAGTCGAGGGAAATGTGGTCTGCAGAAATGAAGGATGGAGAACTCACTGCCCTTGAATAATTAATTGCCTCATCTTCTCTTAAAGAACTGGTTTTATAATCTCCAATGGAAGTGCTTCTGCTCTGGCCACCCTGTGCCGGTATGCTAATCAAACAGGTGTGCTCCGGCATCATATAGTCTCTCTCCTGCACGAAGATGAGAGACATTTTCCATCACAGATGGGTTAAGGAAGCCACTCAGTCACAGGTCTAGCCCCAAACCCTGCCCATCTCATTGAGCTCCATGCAGTTAGGACAGCCATTCTAGAGCTATGGGGCTTTGCTTAGGGTTTTACAATTTTACCATCAGTTAGAATTTTATTCATAGAACTTTATGAGAGAGAGAGAGAGAGAGAGAGAGAAAGAGAGAGAGAGAGAGAGAACGGGAAGGAGAGGAAGACAGAGAGAGGCAGAGAGAGACCTATGACAGAGCTGAAGCTAGAAGGGGGATAAAAAGCATTACATCCCCTGTGGTGAACTATGTCCCTGTGATGGTTTGTAAATGCTTGACCCAGCGAGTGGCACTATTAGGAGATGTGGCCTTGTTGGGGATGGGGAGTCCTTTTTGGAGTAGGTGTGGCCTTGCTAGAGGAAGCCTGTCGTTGGGGGTGGGCTTTGAGACCCTCCTCCTGTTAGCATTCTGTATAAACTCCACCCCCACAGATACCTAGCAGCAGTCAGGTATGCTCCTCCCCATGGTTACCTGGCAACGGCCAGGTAGGCCTGGCTCTATAAAAGGGGCTGCTTGCCCCCTCCTCTCTCTCTTATTCCCCGCTCTCTCTCTTGCCTCTTGCACCTTTGTTCCCTCTCTCTCCCCCTCCCCTCTGTAGTAATGGCCGGCCGGCCCCTACTTCTCTACTCTCTCCTTCTCTCTGCCTTTCTCTGTCTCTGCCACCCTCTTAACTTCCCTCCACATGCCCTAAATAAACTCTATTCTATACTATACTGTTGTGTGTCTGGTCCCTCAGGGGGAGGGGATGCCTCGGCATGGGCTATACCATGGGCTATACCAGCGTGTGTCTGGTCCCTCAGGGGGAAGGGATGCCTCAGCACGGGCCCGCTGAGGCACCCCCTTCCCCCACACCCGCCAGAACATATTCTTATAGCTCTTTCTCTTTTTATGATCACAGCACCTCCTAGCTGCCTGAAGGCAGTCTGCTCCTGGTTCCTTTGGATAAAGATGAGGGATTCTCATCTCCTCCAGCACCATGCCTGGATGCTGCCATGCTCCCACCTTGATGATAATGGACTGAACCTCTGAACCTGTAAGCCAGCCCCAGTTAAATGTTGTCCTTTATCTTTAAAAGAGTCACCTTGGTTGTGGTGTCTCTTACAGCAATGGGAGCCCCAAGGCAGTCCCTTAGCCTGCATCCCCTCCTCCTTTTTCAGCTGGGATTATCCTTTCTCAGCCTCCTTTCTGAACGTTACACTCCACCCACACTACACCTCTTCACATATATATGCATTAGAGGCCAGAATCTGCAGCTGAGCTGGGTCACCTTGCTTAGTATTATATACTCTTTCTGTAAATTTTGCGATTTCAATTTTCACAACTATATAGTATTCCATTCTGCAGGGATACGGTCTCACTATCTGGGCATCTGTTGGTGGGCATCTATGTTGGTTCAGTTCCCTTGGTATCAGCAACACAGCAGCAGTGACTATGCATGGGTGTGAAAATATCATGACTGAGACACTTCTTGAGAGGGTCCTCTCAGGTGAGCACAACCCCACAGAAGCAGGCATCCCCGTTCCTTTCCTTGGTTGCTCTGTGGTGGCAGCTGAACTTAGTTATTGCAGCAAAAGCGACGGGTGACTAGAGCAGACCTCTATTCTCTCTACTCTTCGAAGTCAGAAGTTCTCACTGGGATGAGAAAATAAAGCTGGAGCCAATGAAGACAGAGCATCCGTGATGTGTGTATCTCTCCTGACACGCTTCCATGCCCAGCGTGGAGTGCATATATTTTCATCATATGTTTTGATACCCATGAATGTCTGTGTTTTCAAATGACACAGGCTGTTGGAAATTGAAGTCCACCACCTTAAGATGGAGATAAAGAGGTTACAATACACCTGTGGTTGCTGACTGTGTCATGTGCTTTCAGTCAAGCTAACTCTGATTTCTTGACTGATTTCTTGGCTGAAGGGGAAGAAGAGGAAATCTCAGGGAGGCACATCTCATTAAGGGGTGGCCACTATAACAACACCCTCTGGATTTCCCAGAGTCAGGCAACCTGAGGAGGCTGTTGGGTTGTGGAGTCACAGAACGGCTCTCAGTGGGTGTCTCATTTCCTTCACAGAAGCTCACAACCACCATGGCTCTGACTCTAAATCTGATGCCTTCTTCTGGACCCTGTGGGAACTGGGTGTGCACACAGTGCACATAACGTATGCAAACACTCACACAGTGGTGGTTTGAACAAGATTCACCACCCTGCTCCCTTCCCACCCCCCAGGCTCACATATTTGAATACTTAGTCACCAGGACCTGTTTGAAAGGATTACAAGGACTAGAAGGTGTGGCCTTGTTAGGGGAACTGTGTCACTGGGGATGGGTTTTGATGGGCCTGTAACAAGCCCATTCTCTCTCTCTCCTCCTCCTCCTCTTCATCGTCATCATCATCATCATCATCATCATCATCATCATCATCATCATCTTCCTCATCCTCCTTCTCCTTCTCCCTCCCCTTCTGCTTCTGGATCAGGATATAAGTGTTCAACTACTTCTCCAGGACCATGCCTACATGCTGCCTTCAAGATACTGGTCAAACCTCTGAAACTGTAAGCAAGCCCTCAGTTAAGTTCTTTATTTCTTTAAAGTTGCTTCAGTCATGGTGGTATCTCCCCAGAGCGACCTAACAGGGACCAAGACACACATGCACATAAAATATAATAAGGTATATAATAAAGCATACAGTGCCTAAGGAATAACTCAATTTTGTCCTCTGCCTTCCATGTGCACACACACACATACACACTCACACATACACACATACATACTCACACATACACACTCACACATACACACACATACACATACTCACACACACACACATACATATACACACACATACACACTCACACATACACACACATACATATACACATACTCACACACACACACTCACACATACACACACACATACTCACACACACACACACACATACACACTCACACATACACACACACATACACATACACACTCACACATACACACACACATACACATACACACATACACTCACACACACACACACACACATACACACACATACACACACACCTCGAGGCAGGCCCTGAAGGAAAGCTGGTGTCTGCCTGACTCCCTTGGCTTGCTGGGTTTGCTTTGTTACATATCACCCACTCATGGACTGGGCTCACCTACCACCCAGGAAGTGCCCTGTAGGCTTATCTCTAGGCCAAGACTATAGAAGCACTTTATTTAATTGAGGTTCCTTCCTCTCAGATGATTTTAGCTTGTGTCAAGTTGAAAAAAAAAAATAAAAAAATAGCCAGCACAGGGGTGGTTTCATAACACAAGCCTTCATTCAGACTTTCGGACTCCCAAGCAGGAGACTGGAAGGGGGAAGCAAGCAGGATGTGTGGCAACCAACACTCTCTTTGATGCACCATCACTTCCCTGGGTAAGAAATCTAGGCGCCTACACATCTGTTAGCTTGAGATTTCACATAACTCCACAGGAGGCCAGCCAGTCTCCATGAGAGGGGAGAGGCAGCAGCCAGGGTGATGGCCTGAGAAGGGGCTGAATTCTAGCATCACATCCTTACAGTGATGCACTCAGAATGGGAGGTAAATAACATCCCAGTTCCCTGCAGTGGGATCCCATGAACTCACTCAAGCATGGTCAGGCCTATCTCCCTGGTACCTTAGACCCTTGCTGACAGCTAGAGATAGGAAACCCCTGGCCTGAGGCAGAATAAAAGCCAACCACATCACAAGAGCTCTGAGAAGGAAATCTGCAGAGAGGAAGGAAGTCAGTGGCCTGCAGCTGGAGCGTTAGCCATTGGCCTTGAGAAGGAATGGCCTGAGGTACCCACAGCAGGTGCAGAGGAGAGGTAAGGACCAGACCCCAAAGCAGGGCTGGAGAAAGCCAGAACAGAAGAATGGGGTAAGAATTGGCAGTGGACTAGAGCACAGAGAAGTGACTGCAAAGGCCCTCAGAAGACTCTCGCAGGTGGAGCCCGAAAGGATCATTGTGTGTGACGTGAATGGGGAGACCAGGGGACCACCTCAGCTGGTGTTTCTCAGGTGCTATCCACTTGATTTGTCTATCAGCATCACTTGCATGTGAGTGTATGTGGATGCACACATGCCACAGCATGAATCTGGACATCAGAGGGAAGCTCACAGAAGTAGGGTCTCTGCTTGGATACACGCATGCCACAGCATGAATCTGGGTGTCAGAGGGAAGCTCACAGGAGTTGGGTCTCTGCTTGGATGCACCTAACCCTAACCCTAACCCTAACCCTAACCCTAACCCTAACCCTAACCCCTAACCCTAACCCTAACCCTAACCCTAACCCTAACCCTAACCCTAACCCTAACCCTAACATGCCACAGCATGAATCTGGACATCAGAGGGAAGCTCACAGGAGTTGGGTCTCTGTTTCCACCATATGTGGCCTGTGGATCAAATTCAGATCACCAGGCTTAGTGACCCAACATCTTGTTTTCTTCGACAAGCTCTCCTGGCCTTGACTTTTCTACCCAGACAGAGTTGGTTACCCAGTTGAGGTTACCCAGCAGGCGTGGAGGATGGTGAGATTCAAGTTTATGATGCTAAAAAACGTGACAGAGGGCCATCATTACAGGACATTGGTAGAAATGTATTTTTAAAGATTAAGCATTATTTTTGTTTGTACATGTGTGCATGCACACAGTGTACTGCACGTGAGTATAGGTTCTCATGGCGGCCAGAAGAGTCCGATCCCCTAGGACTGAATTAATTATAAATGGGAAGAGCCATCTTATGTGGGTGCTGGGAACTAGACTTGGGTCCTCCACAGGAGTAGCAAGTACTCTTGACTGCCATCTCTCCAGCCCCAGCCATGGCCTTGGGGCTCTTGACCGGAATCACATGACCCCCACATTTAAGTTTCCTGACTCACCTGTTCTCCTAACACTGCAACCAACATCCCTCTCAATGGAGGCGGGGGAGGGGGCAGTCCACTGGTAGTTACTGTGGAGCAGTTGACTCTCATCTGTGACAAACCCAATCTCAAGGGTGGGAGATGGGGAAGGGGGGAGAAGATATTGGAAAGAGGGCTGGAGAGATGGCTTCGTTTAAGGGCACTGACTGCTCTTCCTGAGGTCCTGAGTTCAATTCCCAGCAACCACATGGTGGCTCCCAACCAACTGTAATGGGATCAGATGCCCTCTCCTGGTGTGTTTGAAGATAGTGACAGTGTATTCATACATTAAATAAATAATTAAAAAAAAAAAAGATATTGGAAAGAGTGACCCATAGTAACCCCGGGGCTCTCTGAGAAACTGTCCCAGCATGAGTCATCTCTGTTCACCAGCTCCTTGGGTTACCAACGGACCATAGACCCAGATGGCCACAACCCCGCCAACACCTGTTTTGTCCACATGAATACACCCAGAGCTCAGGGCCCTGGCTTTCTTGAGCCCTCATCTAAAACCGGACTTCCTAGGATTTTGCTGGTTTCAAATGTTACATAAAATCTTAGCTAAAGCAAATAAAGATGGGAGTGAAATGAGTTAATTTTAAATTTGCCATTCACAGGGCTGTTGAGCGAAGAGAATAAGAACTTGCTATGAAACTTCAAACCCCCAGCTCCTCTTAAAAGCCAGGTTTGGGTGCTTTGGGGTCGGAGCTAGGTAGATCCTGGGCACTTGCTGGCCGGCCTAGCCAAATGGGAAAGCTTCAGTTCGGTGAGAGACCAGTGTCAAAGCAATAGAGGAGGTCACTCACTGTTCTTCTCTGGCCTCCAGTTTTGCATTTGCACAGGTGCACATATTCTTGCATACATACACATATACCACACACAAACACAAACATTCATGCATGTGCACACACATGTACATACAATCATGCATGCACACATACATACGCATGCCATGAACACAAAATAATTTGTATTTTAATAGTTTTTAAGGAAGCTAAGTCCTGTGTTTCATGCTTCTTTGTCTGCAGTCTCGTGCCTTTTCTCTATTTTCAACATAGCATTTCCCCTTTCATAATGCTTTAACAGAATTTCTAATGTGCTTGGTAGCATGCTTCTCTGGGTTAAAAACTGTATTGTGTCTTCTAATGATCTTGACATTTCAAACTTACCCTTTAAGGTCCGCATGTTAGCATCTTCAGCATGGCATTCTTTGATCTTGTGAAATTACTAAAATATGACTTCTTACATGAGTCTTTAATTGACTCTGACATTACTCTTCCCTTGGGAAATCACTGCACCAACTTTTCCAACTGAGATCAAAGGCCATCTCTTCACAGGCGGGTTTCCATGGGCCTGGTAGATTTCAGGGTCTCTATTCTGAGTTTCCTGGTGTGTTTCTAGCAGCACCCCCCCACACCCTACTGCACCCCTTTAGCCAGCCCCCAGGAACAGGTCCAGAGTCCTCTTCCCACACCCAGGAGTTTCCTGTCCTGGACATTTACACTTACATAGAAGACTAGAATTTATTCAAAGAACCTTGTCAGTATGTTAATGGGGTCTCCAAAAATAAACTATAGCGCCATTCTGGGGAGAAATAATATTTCCAACACCACAAGTACTTCTCTCCATAAATGTATATATGTAGTTTTCCTACAAATCTTGCAGTACAGCTTCAGAATTTCATTATCAAATGTACTCCATCATGACTTATACAACTTTGAAAAGCAATGTTATTATGTATGAGTCATAATTTAGTGTTATAAATATTAATTTACTAGAGCATGTAGATATGATGAATGTAAATATGCATTTGGCATGTTTGATCATCATTGCATTTGGAATGATTGGAAGCTTAATATCTTAATAAAGTCTTCTACGTAAATAACCCCCCCCAGATTCTCTTTAATTCATCCTTAGTTTCTTTGTTATTCAAAGTCATGCTATTAACAATGGTCTTTTGCAAATGTTGCATTTTTAAATGTGTGAGCTACAATCTAGAGAACTGACTGACTTGGCAAATTATTTTTTTCATTTCGTAACTCATCAATTTCAATAACTCATTCACTGGACTCTGAATGGTAGAAGTTACATTAAATAGGCATAATGAGACTTCATTCCTGATTCCTACTCATTAAATTTGTATCCTCTTAAAACAAATATTTAGACAGTGTAGCCCAGGGAAGCCCCTACCTCACTGTATAGCTAAACAAATATTTAGACAGTGTAGCCCAGGGAAGCCCCTACCTCACTGTAAAGCTAAACACAACCTTGAATTTCTGATCATCCTGCTTCTTTTCCCACGCTCTGGAATTATAGACACCCAGTTTCAGCTGGTGCTGTGGACAGAACCCAGGGTCTTGTGCAGCGAGTCAAGTACTCTGCCAAGTGAACTACTGTTCTTCCTCAAATTCTCTGTGGCTGTAACAAACACATTATGACCCAAAGCCACCTATAAAAGAAAGAGGTTATTTTGGGCATACATTTTCAGAGAGAGAATCCATAACAGCAGGGGAGATGAGGCAGTAAGAGGTCGGAGCAGGAGGCTGAAAGATCACATCTCCATCCGCATGCAGAAAGCAGACGGAGCAAACTGGAAGTATGGTTAGGACTGTACATGTTCAAAACCTGTCCCCAGTGTGTGTACCCTTTCAAGGCTACATTTCCTGAAGATTCTACAACTTCCCCAATCAGTGTCAGCAACTGCAGACTGTGTTCAAACACGAGAGTCCATGGGGACAGTTCCCATTCAAACTACCATACCCAAACAATATGTTCATTCTTGCTTCCAAGGAGTGATCATCTTCCCACGCACATTTAGATGCCTCCCCTTGGGCCATCTTATGTTGCATTTTCAGCTTATTGCTTTTATCCTCTATTTCTTCTTTTTTCTCTCCCTTTGGATAGACACCATCCCAGCCACTCACTCCACCTTCCTCCTCCCTTGACTGATTTGTCATTCATAGGACTGGTGACTCTTCCTTCAGTGAGTTGCCTGTGTTCCAAGCCCATCAGCATCTCCTCCACGCTCCCAGATGGCACAGAGATCATAGGGATCTCAAGATGCATTGTCTGCCCTCCACACCCATGAGCTCAGACAGTTGATTCAGCCTTCTTCTCCGTTTCTTTATCTACTTCCACTGACTTGTATTAAACAGAATTCATGTTAGTTTGCTGTGTGTTTACTCTCCTTGCCCCTCCCCCCATTCCTCTTTACCTTTCAAATCTCCATGAGATGTGTGTTGGTGTGTTCAGCTGCATCTAACTGGCTCTTCCCTTCCTGGCTGGATTTTATGTTCTCTGTGACTTTGCATGTTCGATGTACATGTTTTTGTGTGTGCAGTTCCATGCATGCGTATGGGCACCTGCATGTGCACATGTGTGTGGAGGACAGAGGACAGTCTCAGATGTCATCCCTGAGTGGTTATTCACATTGGGGTTTTTGAGACAGTGTCCCTGACTAGCCTGGGCCTCACTTATCAAGCTAGGCCAACTAGCCCCAGAGGTCCACTCGTCTCCTCTTTGTCCACACAGGGATCATATGTACTTGCCACCATGCCTGCCTTTTTGTGAGGCTTCTGGGACCAGACACTCCGATTCTCAAATTTGCATGGCGAACTCTTTATTTACCGTGCGATATCCCTAGCCCTCAGGGATATCACATGGTGAATAAAGAGTTCGCCAGGCAAATTTGTCCCCATCTGGACTGCTAAGCTGATTGATCCCTCTTGGGCATGCCTCCCTCCCCCAGTTCTGTTCTGCTCCCTGTTCTTTTTTCTCTGCTGTGGAGAAATCTGGGGGCTGGAATTCTTCAAGGCTTGAGTTGAAATCCATTCTACTGAAGAGAGTTCATTTGTTGCTAGGCACCTGGAATACCAGAAACGCTACCATAATCTTTTTGTTTCCCTGAAGATTTTGCAGGCAAGCCTATAAAGACAAGCCCCAGGCTCACAGAGAGTTTGTATCAGGAGCCCCCAAACATAGCTCTCGGTTCCTTCTTCCTTCTGTGCAGAGTAAGGCTGGAGTGATCCACCCCCGCCTAGTTCCCATGTAAGGCGATGCATCTCCATATTCACCTGGGGGAAAAATATTACCATAGGAACTTTCATTCTGTGGCTCAATTGTTTCTCCCAAAGCAGGTAAATATGAGAGACAGTTTAGTTACCTGGGACCTCATTTGGTTTTTGTTATACACACCCCTGCTTATAATAATGTACTTGACAGCTTACTTCCATCACCCGAAATGACTTTGAACATACATTTCTCTCAAAAAAAAAAAAAAAAAAAAAGTGTGCCTTGCAACCTCAGAATCCTCACTCGAACTGGGCTAAACACCTACCCCTCTCTCCTGAACACCAGTATAGATTTCCCTGCTCCTAGCAACAACCAAATTTAGACAGTTTTCATTCAAGTGTATTCTTAATGTATCTAAACATAGAGAATAAAAATGATGATCCAGTCTGAACTGGTTTGGGGTGGATATGCAGTAAGACAAAACTGTCCTTCAAGAGAACTTTAAGGGAGACCCTTGTGTTACACATAATTAGGCATGCATATGATTAAACTCAGATATCTTATCAAAAAGGACATGCACAGTTAGAAAAATAAATATGCGGTGTGGTAGTTTGGACAAAAAAAGCCCCCATAGGCCCAGTGTGAGTGCAACAATTAGGAGGTGTGACCTTGTTGGAATAGGTGTGGCCTTCTTGGAAGACGCATGTCACTGGGGATGGGCTTTGAGACCTTAGATGCTCAAGCCAGGCCAAGTGTGGCATTCTCTTCCTGCTGCCTGAGTATCTGGATATAGAACTCTCAGCTACCTCTCCAGCATCATGTCTGCCTGCGTGCTGCCATGATTCCAGTCATGATGATAATGGACTGAACCTCTGAACCTGTAAGCCAGCCCCAATTAAATGCTTTCCTTTATAAGAGTTTCCATGGTGATGGTGTCTCTTCACAGCAATAAAATTCTAAAGCACACAGCTTAACCTATCAATCGAACTTCTCCCTTTGTAGCTAACTCTTCCTTCTCTTGAACCCATAGAAGAAAACTCCAAATAACATTAGGGGCCTTGAGCTCCTCATCCATGTGGGCTGCTACCTGAGTGAATGTCCTTCTGATCTGTTCTGTTTGCTTTACTTCTGAACAGTTTGCTTGTTACATTGTACATAATGAGAACCCACCCTCAATTCTTTGAGTAAGAGGCCAATGTGGTGGTTTGAATCAGAATGGCTTCCCCAAAAGCTCCTATGTTTGAATACTTTGTCCACAGTTCCTGAAACTGTTTGGGAAGGATTAAGGGGGTGTGACTCTGTCGGAGTTGGTGTGTCACTGGAGTGGGCTTTGGCATTTCAGAAGACCTGAGCCATTCCCAGTGAGCTCTCTGCCTCCAGTTTGCAGTTTGAGGTGTAAGCTCTGGGCTGTTCTCATGGCTATATCTTTGTGTCTTTGTCATGGACTCTGACTCTCTGGAACGGTAAGCTCAATTACATGCTTTCTTTTATAAATTACCTTGGCTTGTTGTATTATCTCAGTAACAGAAAGTAACTAATACAGCCAAAGACCTGGGAACACCTGGCCCAGACCCAATCCTCTGGAAACACTTGCAGCCTGTGAGACCCCAAGATTGTATTCTGGCACTGTGGATGGCTCTAAAACTCCATTACAGCCTCTCTCTGTACAAAGAACATGTGTGAATTTTAATACTTTTGGAATATGTAGTATTATAACATGCAATGTTTTTATAAAACACAAGAGAGAAAATAAAGACGGGTCTGTGTCCCCAAGGAAGGTTCTAGAACCTGTGAATGACTGCTTGGAGGATTTCACCTTCTTTCCTCCTAAACAATCCCTTATTCTGCTAGATAATCAGTGTGCTTCTTTAAACCGTATTTTTTAAAAGGTTCGTGTAAATACTACCAAGCGTTTGCTAAGTGAAGGGGAAGCTCTATGGCTGCCAGATTGCTACATTATCAGAAATAGAGTGTGCTCCTTCTAGAATAAGGGCAATCAAGATAAATGAATGCAGGAAAAGAAAGACCAGAAGTCAAAGCTCTGAGTGGCCAGCACAGAGCATGTGAACTTCATCAGTGGAGGATATTGAGAGACAAGTAAATACCACTCAAAAGCCAAGGCATTCAGAGCCTTCTTTGTCTACAGGACAAGGAGAAACCATTAGGAAGCAATGTTGCTCTTCGAATCATTACGAAAATTAATATCATGGAGAGAAAAGACAAGAAGAAGAAATTTGGCCTGAAGCCTAAACTGATGAGGAAGACCTACACACAAGTTCAGGGAAAAATGATCAGGCTCATCTAAGTTGCCACATGCATCCACACGCATGCACAAGTGTGCACACACATAATAGGGTGCATGTGTGTGCATATGGGATACCTAAAGAGCTGCCTGCTATAGAAAGACACACAGGCTGACTACAAAGTCATTTTCTAAAGATCCAGTCTTTCTAAACCACATTAATGGGAAGGAAGGATGAACATTACTTAATACTTCCCAACATTCACAATGGCTTCTGAGTTCCATCATGCCCACCCTGAGTGCACAGTCCATAGACAAACATCTCTAAGTCCCATCTAAGCAAGAGAAGCCACTGTGGGGGAGAGTAGCCAGGTGAAGGGAACCTCATCTTTCCTTGGGGTTCTTTGCCTAGAGGATGGGTATTCTCACCCCATCAGATGGAGAGGAATCCAGAGCTCTGACTTCTTACTTATTTTAAAGGAGAGAGAAAGAGGAAAAGGAGGGAAAAGATGAAGAGAAGATGGGAAGAGGAGAGAAGGAGGTAGAACAAGGCTTTTAGAAGCAGTTCAAAGCTTCTAAGAACATTGCAGGCTTTCTTCATCTCTCATGTGATTTGTCTCAAGCCCCAAGCCCTAGAATTCATGCCATCCACCACTTACATGCACCCTACCTGTGTCCCAGGAGCATACCACACATGTACTGGATATATCCTATGTGTGCCATCTGTATTCTCTGTACATATGTGTATACAATGTATGTACAACTTTTTGTACATATGAGTACCACACGGGTTATAGATATAACATTATGCACCAAGCATGCACTGCATGGTGTTTCATCTGTAAACCATATACACACCACAAGTAACATCTACATACATTTGAGTAATTGGTTACATGTCAAACACGTGTGGTGTATATAACATGTATGTACCATGTATGTTCCCTGTGTGTGTCATGTATGCCACATGTATAGCATATATACAACAGATATGAACCATAAATATGTATACATCTGTGTATATATATATACACACACATATGCTGTATATAGTCCATATGAGCCATTAATGTACCATATTATAATGCTACACATATGATATTCCAATGCATGTGTTCCTGAGTGGCTGCACCCTCGGTTTTGCTGTTCTTCATTTTCTGACTCAACAGGCAGCCCACATACCTAGGAGAACCCTAAAGATAAGGAACTCTTCCCAAACTTGAATTCCACTTGGCTACTTTGTAAATGAAGAAATAACAAAGAGACAGGCAGTGGCAGAGTATAATCATGTCAGCTGCTCTCTGTGTTATGACTCCTTTCTAGTAATAATAACAATTATTATTATTATTATTATTATTATTATTATTATTATTATTATTTATAGTACTCCACTTGGTTAGGATTTATATAAAAGTCCACATTGTCACTTAACAATCATTAATAACCTGAAAATTTGTCCAAACAGTATATTGGCAGGTACCATTTTTCTGCCTGTGTTTATAGAAAAGAACTTACATACTATAACAAAATGCACATTGAATACACCTTTAAAAAATTATTCTTAATTATGTGTGTGTGTGTGTGTGTTTACACATGGGTACCTGTACCCATGTGCCTGTGGAGGCCAGAAGAAGGCTGAGAAAGTCAGACTTGACCTGTAGACAATCCAGGGCTCCATTGTCTTCAGACAATGAAGCTTGCTGCCCTTGCTGATGATGAACCCATGTCTAAGGTCTCGGTGAGGTCTTCACAGAGTTCCAGACTGCCTACATGTGTTCCAGTCAGCAGGACAAAAGACACTGAAGGGAAAGCCCCGTGAGACAGTTGTTCACAACCAAGTCATACATCACAACCAGGAGGGGTCCAGCAACTTCGCTTGGCTCTCCCTGTTGCAAAAGAGACTAAATGTCATATGTTATCCATGAACAGATAAGAAAGAAGGAAGGCTGTGTTGCTAATGGGAGGAGAGTAATGGATATTAAGATCAAGAAATTATCAAATGCTGTATAGAAGAATTTCCGAAGTACTTGCATTGACACAGACAAGAGCAAGTATGGATGGAGAGAGCAGGCTCAGGACCGTGTTTATTGAGAGCCGCCATCTTTCCTGGATCAACAGCAGTCTCAGAGACTGTCACAGCACAGTGGACCAAGGATTCTAAATACAGGTGTCTGCATTCTCTACTGATGGATTCCTCTCTCTAACGACTTCAGCTCTCCCTTGGAGCTACAGTTGGGTACTAAGATATTTAGATGGCACCTTCTGTTTCTTCATGCAGACGGGGCTCTTAGACATCTTGCATTTACAAACGTACAGGGTTTCTAGCTGGAAATGTACAGCACTGAGGAGGCAGGTAGTAGCATCAGGGGTACAAGGCTAGCCTGGGATGCAGAGTGAGTTCAGATCAGCCTGACATCAACAAAACCCTATCTCAAGAAAACAAAAACAACAAAAAAAAAAAAGAAAGAAGGAAGGGGTTACAGGTCTTGTGCAGGAGTGACACCAGCAAATATCTGTGTAACCCTGAGGGGGCACCAACAACAAAGCAGAGACAAGTCACTGTGTTCCAGCTTGGTGAACTGATGAGTTTACTGGCAACTGTATCATCACAAGCCCATCAAGGCTGGGGTGACGACTCACTAAAGCTGCATCTCCTCAGGGCCACTGTCTGCCTGTCTGCCTATCTGTCTGTGGCATCAATAACAATCCGTTTACCCCAAAGGACAATCCATCAACAGGCCCCCTTGACTCCGATAACTTGAAACTTTTAGTTTCTTTTGTTTATGACATACAGAGTAATACAGTGTAACGGTCTAGTCCAAAGATGGCTGAAGGAAGACCCCAGATTTAGATGTTATACAAAGACAAAGAGCATTTATTCTGCAGAAACAATGGGTATGCGGGAGTAGGGGAGGGGTGTCAACCATTCTTCAAAATGGCAGCCCCCAGACATAGGTGCACAGGGAATTAGGGGAATTTAAAATTTCATTGGTGGGTGCTAGGGGTTACAAAGGTCAGCTTCTGATTAGCCTGTCTGTATTCCTACATCATGAACACTTAACCGCAGGATGAGAAGAGACTGCCCAGCACAGATGGCCCATCCTGAGATATTTTCCCGTTTTTGTGGTTGTCCCCAGACTGTTCTTTGGAAGGGGATTTTATGACCTTGTTCCTGGATTTTATGGTCTGTTCCTGGAGCTGGTGCATTATGGCCTTCTTTTCGAAATCAAGCCAGTCCTTAAATGGAGACAAATGGAGTTTATGTCTCCCTTTCCAAAGCTTGTCCAGATCCCGAATGCTACTGTTTGGTACAGGCCAGAATGCCTGTAATCCTGTTATGGAGAAAGGAAATGTAAGACAGACATCTCCGACAAGCATATAAACCTGTCATTCCAAACCCTGCAGCCTTACTAGAAATCTCATAGCTGATGTTCACGTGTTTAACAGTGTTCCTGGAAAAGAAACCTATAGCGGTACTTGAATGGAGGGTTTGAAGGAGCATTATTTAAAGGCATTTTGTTTAACACAAAGCATTTTGCACCATCTCATTTTCTGTCACCTTTGGATGCTCAAAGCATGGATGAAACACAACCCTACAGCTTCAATCTGCTGACTGTATTTGCCAACAAGCATTACATTTGATTTCTGTGCACATTCACCCAAGCCAGTGCTGGGGTGGGTGTTATCCAGGATGAGACTGATTTGCAAAGCTCCTTCATTTTGTTTGAACTGTAACAGTTCACGGCACAGAAGTAACTTGGTTCCCAGAACCAAAGCAACTCATTCCTCTATATCCCTGCCTCCCACCCCACACTATCAAGCCCCAGTAATGGAAGCCAAGAGAGATGCTGATCAATCAAGTGACATTCATTAGCTCACTGCCCCCTGGTGAGCCCCTTCCCACCCTCCTTCCAATAAAATCTACAATAAGAAATTTCTACTCTCTTTGGAGTGGGCATAGTTCTCCTTGGATTCCCTGCCATGCTGCTGGTTGCCTGTCTATCTATGACAACAACTATTCTAATAAGTCTGTTACCCAAAAAACATTTGTCTCCGTTTTCCTCCTTGAACACTAAAGCCCAAGGCCTTTCAGTGGATGCAGCCTGTGTTATTATCAGGAAGAGGGGGAGGAGGGAAGGAGAATGGCAGAAGAAACTTCAGAGTTGAATCCCCAAGTTTAGAAGTTTCCTCAGTCTGTCAAACATGAAAATTGGATTTTGTCACTAGAGATCTCAAGCTTTTCCTCAGTGTATCCCACCCTGGCAGCTGCTGAGTCACTTGGCAGAGAGCAATCTCTTTATTCTAAAGCTTTCTCAACCATAGAAGCCCACTCTTACATTTTTATATTTTTGTTATTCAGATCCTTGCAGCAGACAGGCAGGAAGTACTTACATGGTCAAAATGCATACAGTTTGCATAGCAAGAAATGGCAGCCTTTCCATTACCATAACAATAGAGAATTGTTCTGCCCGGAGTCAGCAGAGTGTGAATCTAGCAGCCGGGGACACTTTGTACAGTCAGTTAATTAGGAGCCACTCAGATGTCTGGGCTACTCTGAGGCAAAGCTCTGCTTTCTTGGAAGCAATGTGGTTTACCAGGTTTGTTCAGGGTTTTAATACAAAAGCACCTCTGACTACAGTGAGTCCCACCCTACTCAGGTTGGTGTTAAGGTAGCATTGAAGAAGTATTAAAGGGAATCCTTCTGGTCAAAAGAACGGAATCTGCCTATGAGGAGAGAGAGAGAGAGAGAGAGAGAGAGAGAGAGAGAGAGAGAGAGAGAGAGAGAGAGAGAG
>NW_022196913.1:57008645-57044493 GCF_008632895.1 Mastomys coucha
GAGAGAGAGAGAGAGAGAGAGAGAGAGAGAGAGAGAGAGAGAGAGAGAGAGACATAGATAATCCATTTGGGCTGTCACTCACCTGGCCAAGGGACAGTCCCACAGAAGGCTGAGTCTGCTTAAGCCATGTTAAGGAGGTGGGAGGAATAGTTAGTCCTTTAATTAGATAGATAGATAGATAGATAGATAGATAGATAGATAGATAGATAGATAGATAGATAGGTAGGTAGATAGGTAGATAGATAGATAGATAGATAGATAGATAGATAGATAGATAGATAGATGGATAGATAGATGAGGTAGATAGATAGATAAGTAGATAGATAGATAGATAGATAGATAGATAGATGATAGGTAGATAGATAGAAAGATAGATAGATAGATGGCAGATAGATAGATGAGGTAGATAGATAGATAGATAGATAGATATGTAGGTAGGTAGATAGATAGATAGATGAGGTGGCTAGAGACTGTGCCCTCGCAGGATCTTTGCTTTCTTTGTAGTCACTATAGAGCCACTACACAGAGCAGAAAGAGGCTTCTTCAACCAACATTGAGAAAAGGCATTGATCTATGGACAGAAATAAACATTTAGAAGGCGTTTGACAATATGGGACCTATATTTTTTTTTTTATCTTATTAGCTCTCATTGGTTGTCTATACACCTGTACCATGCACCTCCTTTATGTGTACACCTACGTGATGCACCTACTGGACCACCTTATAATCTCATTGATAGAAAAACAGACTTTTTAGATAAGACATAGTATACCATAATAGTCTTACTTAATCTTTTAAACCTGGATGTAGATTACCTCCATTGACCTCTGTAACTTCAAAGGGCACAAAGTAATATAGCTATTGTTAAGTGTAAAGCCTCTCTTTCTCCATGCCCACGATCACGTCACTTACGTCTAAGTGTGACAGAGCAAGACAACCTTGTATTCTACCTGACAGCATTTCAGGCTTAATTAAAATTTGATCTCCTTGATTGAGAATCCCCATGAGAAATGACCCACTTCTATTCTAGGAACCCAAAATCAGGACACCCCTTAGGTTCTGTTCAACTACTTGCTTGTACAAACCTCCCCCTGCAGCTGCTGAGTGAGATTACCAGGGTATAGTTTTGCCTTTAAAAGCCCCTTTGGTCTAAATACTCGGGGCTACAGGTGGGTCTCATCCTGAAATTTTTCTCTGCAGCGGAAGTCAGATCCCAACTGCATCTAAGGAGCAGTCTCTCAGAAGACTTCCTGGCGATGGTGGTTATATCACCCAGAGATAGGCAACAGGTGGCAAGATAAAGACCCGAGAGAGAGCTGATATTAATCTGGCTCGTGACCTGTAACAATCCAGCCATTGAAGTTCCAATCAGTCAACCTTGTAAAATGTCTAACAGAGGCCTGGTCTTTTAAGAACTCCAGCTGATGGTGCCAAAGCCACTCACAATTAATTCATGACTCAGAGAGGTCGAGACAGCCATCCCTCAGACAGAGCTTGACAAAGGGCAGGTAGGTGAGGCTGTGAAGGTAAGCAAGGTGTCCTGTGATGCAGATGAAACCTCCCAGGCCTGAGCCATGATGCCCATTTCTATGGGGTCAGGTGTCAGCGCCTGCTACAAAGAAAGGGGGGACTGCATAGAACTAGCTCTTGTCTGCATCCACTGTTCACAAAGTCAGATGGATACAAAATCCTTTGTACAGAAGGACAGCCAACTTTTCAGAGTTGATCGATCCTGCATCTCTAACTAATCAGCTAATAGCTGGCGCAGGTGTGTCAGGAAAGGGATTTGGAAGGGCACTACCTCAGACTCCTCCTGGGTAAAGCACCACTCCCCAGATGGCTGATGGACCAGATTGGCTGCTGTGACTGTGGCTGGGGAGAGAGTCACACCTGTAGTCCTGGCTCTGAAAACCATCGTCTTGGGCTGGGCTGCCCATGGGACATCTCAGGTGTTCCTCTGCCAATCAAACCAGGTGCTAAAGACACCTGGTCTGAGCAGTTTGCATACTCACATGGGTGACATACTTAAAAGCTCGGTTGTTTGTTTGTTTGTTTGTTTTAAGATCTTTAAGAATCTCACGTAGCCCAGACTGGCCTTGAACTCACCATGTAGCCAAGGATGACTTCGAGCTTCTGATCCTTCTGCCTCTACCTTCTGAGTGCTGAGGTTGCAAGTGTGTACCATCACAATCCATTTATGTGGTGCTGGGGATCGAACCTAGGACTCCATGAGTGCTAGGCAAACACTCTGCCAACTGAACTATAGCCCCAGTCCTATCCTGTGAACCACTTTTTTCTTTCACTTTTTTCTTTTTTTTTTCATAAAATGTTTAAAGCAGTGGGAGGGAGCTGAGAAGCCTTGGACAATAACTCGCTCACCAGAGCAGAGAGAATGGAGAAAGCCTTCAGCGACTATGGCCACCAGCCATCGCTGTGTACAGACGTGGCTTCAGGAAACTAGGCAGAGGTATGTTTGGTCAGTGACTTGAACGTAGAGGTCACATTCAGGATGAAGAAGAAACTAACCCCAGACCAGCCACAAATCCCTGTTCAGACATTATGATAATCTGGCATTCACGTCTGAATCCTAGCAACAGTGGCTATAAATTTTTTCAAGGTTTTTGAAAACAACCTGTGACATGCACACGTTCTCCAAATGGGCAATTTCGGAGGCAGCAGCCCATACCGAATGCTTGGCAGAGGATGTCACCATGCTGTCATTTAGCCTCACAGTCAGTTCCCCAAGAGCAGAAGAGCTTCCATTATGGGCACATTAATAACTGCTATAAATAGAGCCCGGGGGAGAATACGAAATCGCAATCGTGTCTCTTCATGCGTGAAATGTAAGGACTCCATTAAAGAGGGCCAGGTCTCACCGGTGCCTTCATGTCTGAGCTGGCTCTCCTGAAATGGGATTTCATCTGAGTCCTTGCTGTGTGTGTCCTTAGCCTCCTTTCTGACAGGGAGCCCTTGTCCAGATGAAAAGCTGGCAGTTGTTATCGGTTACTTAGAAGGAAATTGTCCGGCTGACCCTATAGTGCCCTCTGCTGGATCTCAAGTCAGGTCAGACAAGGAAAACCTCTAGGAGACTCTCCATTTCCCTCTCTTTACGTGTGTGTGTGTGTGTGTGTGTGTGTGTGTGTGTGTGTGTGTGTGTATGTGTGTGTGTGTGTGTGTGTGTGTGTGTGTATGTATATGTGTGTATATAGAGAGATACACACACACTGTGCATGTGCATGTGTGTACATGCGTACACAGGCTTGTGGGAGTCAGAGTACAACCTTCAATGTCACTCCTCAAATGCCTTCTGCCTTTTTTGTTTTTGAAGGACGGTCACTCTTTGGCCTGGAACTTTACCAAGCAGTCTTGGTATACCTGGGGTCCACCAGTCTCCACCTCCACCTCCCTGGCTCTGGAATTACAAGTGTGTGTGACCATGCCTGGTTTTTTGGCTCAAGGATTGAACTCTGGTGTGCGTGCATGTGTAGCAAGCACTCTACATTGAGCTAGCTGTCTCCGCAACCTAGGTCACTCATTTTTGATAAGGCTCTTGAGACCTATGAGGAGATCTACATAGAAGTCAAGTAGGGCTGTTACAGTTAGAAAATACGTCATTCTGCACAGCCAAAGCTAGGCTATCTGAAGATCAACTGAAGCTAAAGACACAGTAGAGACAGCAGGAGCCGGGCAGGTGCTCAGAGCTCATCGAGGCCCCGGGCCTGAGGACCCAGCTGCACCTCTTTGCAGTACTGGAGACTCAGAGCTTGAAAAAGAGAATTATGTAAGTGGCCGACACACTATGTTACGCTTCACCATTCAACAAATGCTGGACACCATCTTTATTCCAACTTCCTTCTGAAAGTCGCAGAGGCTAAAACGTGCAAACCTTGGGTATGGGATCCAAGGTCACATGCCTGCTCCTGGGTAGAGAAGGGATGAATCCACTCTCCCCCGGGGGGCCTTACCTTGGAAGAACTTCCCTAAGTCAGTGTTTATCGCAAGGGAGCCTCAGCCAGGACCTTTGGCTGACTAACTCCGATCTCCTTACACAGGGAGATGCTGCCTGGACCCGATGGTCTTCCCAGCAGAGCAGTTTATCATAAGGATGCCAGAAACCCAGTGTCCATCCAGGAGTTTTCAAAGTGGAAAAAAAAAATTCAACATGAAATCAACAGGCCAGTGAGGGAGCAGAGGTTCCAGGAGAAGGGGTCGTCCATGGGATAGCATATTCTCGGGAGAGAAGTTCATTCATTCATTCCATGGTCATCAGCTATTGCCACAGGCTAAGCATGTCTTCCAGGCCCCCGTGCTGAAGAAAAGAGAAGTGTGTGGTGGCTAGCTCCCGGTGAGCTACCATGACCTCCAGCACCTGTTGGGTGGGCCCATTGCCCTTTCCTGTGGTTCCTCACACTCCCAGGGCTGTGACCAAAGCCACGAACAGGCAGTTTCATAAGACCCTGCAGAGCGTGCAAGTCCTTCAATAAACAGTTTAAAAAGTGTAAGGTTCCCAGTGAGAGCTCTTGTCACACACGTTCCACATGCGCTGAAGGGGGTGGCATTCACTGTCCTGGCACCAGTAGATGTCCCTCTGATGTCTTTGATGTAGAGTCTGGAGGCATTACCATAGAGCACCAGGGAGCTCACACAGGTATAGGTCTGCATGGCTACTATTAATGGAACTCCAGAGCTATCCAAATTTGGCCTACTCACTGTCTCTTAATAGAATCATCCCATCTGAGTCCTCCTTGGATCTTGGGAACAGGAGCACGTATTTTGCAAATTGTTGCAAAGATTAGAGATAAAGACCCCGGGTGCTATATGAATGGTAACTGTTAGTATTCCACAGTTAACCACAACACATGCATGAACCGTGTGTGGCTCATTTCACACACACATCCACACACCCATACCCACAGACAAACACAGACATATACCCACAGACAAACACAGACATACACACACACACCCACAGACACACACACAGAGACACACACACACAAACATGCATGCATATAAAAATAGTCATAATAATCACTTTTCTATTCATTCAGTGTTTAGCCTAATACTAGAAAGGTAGGGGAAAACACACTCATTTGATTGCAAGGACAAATGGGGTTATTTAAACAATGAAAAAAGTGAAAGTCACAAAGACCACCTTCCCTTTCTCAAAACCTTCTGAATTTAAAACTTCTGCTCATTAAAAGACAATAAGATGAGGCCAAAGGCAGCCGTCGCTGGGAGAGAGCACTTGCCCTGCATACCTGGCCACGGGCTTTGATCCAGACTGTAGTCCTAAAACTTTGAACAGCCAAAAGATAATTCAATTTAAAGTAGGTGAACTCGAGTCAGACCCCAAGAGTTCTTAGAGGAATTAGTAAGCAAAATATTGATCAGACTAGTGGACAGTCTCTTTAAAAATAATCAAAAACTCTCTGTAAGTACACAAGGATCCCGTTCAGCTCAACTGGCCGTCAGGGCAACCCAGACCTCAGTGTGGCAGCGCTCCATCCTCACCAGACAAACTGAAGACTGCATTGAGGGGCCAGAGTGGAGGCAGGGACCAGAAGCCTGCCCCAGAGTGGGTGCAAGCCATTTGCAATCTTGGGTACTTTCCTGTAAGTGACCCCCTCTTGTGTGACTCAGTGGATGTGTCTGCATGATACAGCTGGTCCCTAGCATCCATATAATAATGCTCATATGGCTTCACTCAGACTCCACAAACAAGAAGCAGCTTCAACACAGACAGACGAACACTGCATACCCAGACGACATACATACAGCATGCACGATGCATACAGACAACACACCACATAGACACAAGTACACGTACAGACAGACAGACACACACAATGTACCACACATACTACACACACAAACACACGCACAAAGATGCAAACGTGGGCCACCCACAATGCACTGTGTGCACACAACACACATATATACATACAACACATAAACACACACACAAATAACTGCAACAGAAAAACAAGCAAACTGCTTACGTAACACTCAGCGTATGTTCATCTGTGGGAATACTGCCCCACACTAAGCCGGTCCGCAATACCAGCCGGGTATACTTCAGTATAAATGAACTGACATCGCCTACCTGGAGACATACACCACAGGGCAGGGCAGGGTCCCATAAATCCTAGGTTGGGATTTATACTTCTGATCAGTTTGCTACAAACGGAGTCCCTGCCATCCCTCCTCAGCTTGAGTTAGATGACTGGATTGGGCAAATCGCAGAACTCAGAGAAGCAGTCGGCATTTGTTTTGAAATAAGAATAGTTGTTAGAAAGCTGAAGGCACTCAAGGCTCTGGCTTGGCCATCACTATCCAGGCATCCCCGATGCAACCAACACACGAGCCCTCCAAACCCTGGTCTTTAGAGGTCTACGCAGTCTCCTTACTGCTAGGCGGAGGACCTGTGCCTTCAGGCCAGATCCCATAGTCTGGGTCAGGCCACACCTCACTGCAGCTCTCTTGGACAGAATTAAGAAGCTGTCTGTGCTGTGACTGAACAACCCTCGACCGTGGTGCCTTGCCCTTCCATGCTTTCTGACAAATTTATTGTGCTGAACTAAATCACGCGATATTACACTTCCTGCCAACCCTGAAAGGTGGCTGTCTCCTTTGTTCAGGGGATTTGAGTCTGAAGAACCCTTGGGGAGGTTTGGTAGGAGAGGGGATCTCTGAAGGGGCTCTAATGGCCTCTCTCTCTCACACCCTTACTCTCCAGAATCAAAAGAGAAGCTCCTGATCCCTTCAAGGCCCAGCAAGTTTAGATCTCCATGTGTTGTACCGTTGATGGCTACCTCTTCCCCTTACATTGCGACCCAGCTGTGGCCTTAAAATCTCTTCCTTGTAATAAGCCTCATTTTCATTAAAGGGAATTGTGTCAGCAGATTAATTTTGCTTGCTTTCTATTACTTACACATGATGGATCAAATCGACAGCCTTTGGCAGCCAGCCTTCTCTCTGGAATACTATGCCTTCCTGTCTTCCTGGGGCTTGGTAATTAATTAACTTTTCCATTCAGCCACATAGATTTCCTTCAGACATCTCCCTCCCCACTTTCCTTTCTCCTAGCTGTGGCTCTTAGCAGCATTAAGTCTACCTGCAAAGTCAGTGTGCTCTCCAGCTTACCTGTGGGTTACCCATCTGCCTGTCAGGCGGCCAGCTTGGGAAGGACAGGGACCTCTGTGTGCTCGCCCCAGAGCTTAACATGAGGTCTGCAGGCATTACACACATAAAACATGCTGATTTGGGCCAATACACCTGGCCAAAAAAAAATGTAGGATCGGCTCTCCACTGCTTGTTAACACAAAGTATGTTTGATGTTCTGAAGAATCTTGGATTTTTACAAAACTTGGTATAAATTTTTCCAAGCAGGCCTGATTCTCTACAGGGAGTTTCTTCTTCTTTTTTATCTGTGCAAAATAAGGTTCTTTTAAAAATCATCATTGATTTTTCTCTCCAAAACACTTCCCTTCTGAAGTGTTTCTTCGTTTTGTTCTGCTCATGATCATGGTTGGAGTTCTGCCAATCCCCTGCTCTTCCGACTTTCAAGAAGCCACATGCTGTAATGCAGCCACATGCTTGTTCTTAGCATGCAGGTGAGGTTGATCTGCTTAAGGTCTCTTGGGGACTTATCTCCTCATCAGCCTCTCCAAGAAAAGAATCAAAGGCCATCTGTCCTAAGGAAGACAAGCCCATAGGAGGAGCCAGGATTTTCTACCCCCCACCACCACCCATCAGCACATCACCCACTATACCTTTGCAGGTTTGGGCTAACCGAGTAATTCACCATCTGATTTTGCATCTGGTCTGTGGGAAGGAACACCATTCACCAGCAACTATTCTTGGAGCAGCTTTTCTGACACCCACTTCTCCATGCAGAGAATCTGCTTTGGGATGGAGTGAGGCCATCAGCTCAAAGATCCAGACCCCATGCACCAAACCTCCCAGTACTTGGTGCTGATGCTCAATAGCTGATGATAGAGCGGCTTCTCCCCACCGCCTGCCTTTACTGTTCTCTACTTCACCTTCCTCCGCCCCCTTTTTATCCATTCTTTGGGGCCAGTGGAGATGGCTGCTGGGAGCGTTGCCCAGGTTGCTCTAACCTTGAGAATAGATCCACTCTAGGGCAGTGCCAGCTGGGGAAGGCATTGGCCCCTCTGCTTGGAATGTATTCCCAAACAACTCTGCTTTCAGTTCATGTTCTTCAGCTTGGTATTTCCAACTTGAAGGTTTCTTCTCTCAAACTGTTTGTCCCTAAGAGTAACTTGGTGTTTAAGGCATTCCGTGGTTCACAGTGCCTCTACAGCTTTCTGTCCAAGAGAGTATCACTGGCTGCCATTTTTTACATGAAATGGCAGAAAGTCATTAAGCAGAGAACAGCATCATCTCCAACTTATTTTTTCTTCTTTCCTTCCTTTCTTCCTTTCTTTCTCTCTTTCTCTCTTCCTTCCTTTCTTTCTTCCTTTCTTTCTTCCTTCCTTTCTTCCTTCCTTCCTTCATTCATTCTTTCCTCTCTCCTTCCTCTTCCTCCCTTCCTCCTCTTCCTTCTTTCCTTCCTTTCTTCCTTCTTTCCTTCCTTCCTTCCTTCCTTCCTTCCTTTCTTTCCTTCCTTCCTCCCTCCCTCCCTTTCTTCCTTCCTTCCTTCCTTCCTTCCTTTCTTTCTTTCTTTCTTTCTTTCTTTCTTTCTTTCTTTCTTTCTTTCTTTCTCTTCCTTCCTTCTTTCTCTCTTTTATTCTTTCTTCAGAGAGTCTCATGTATCTGGGTCTGGCCTCAAATTCTCTGTCACTGAGTGTGATCTTGGATTAAGATAAAGAAATGAGCCAGACTCATGCTGAAGAAGATGAGTTGCACTTGAAATTTTTTTCTAAAGATTAAAAAAAAAAAAATTGAAAGAGCGAAAACAAACAGAGTGTAGCACCCATCTTTCATCCCAGCATTTGGGCGGCAGAGGCAGGCAGGGATACACAGAAGACCCAGGATCTAGACAAATAAATTAACAGGTTGTTTGATTTATAAGTATTTAGAAAAGTTAGATAGTAAATTTTGAAGTTGTCTGATGCCATTTTAACTTGGCTCAATAGCTAGTTGACCAGGAAACACCCAGCAGCAGAGTTACAGATAAGAATCAAGAAGAGCAGCCCTGTTGCCCATGTGAGCACCCAGCAGCAGGGACAGCCATTTTCAGACGGTGTTTCCAGGGTGGAAGGAAACGGGTTCCCAGGCACAGTTTCTATGTAGCTCCATGGAAACAGCTGCAGGGTGTGTAAGAGTAGCATGAAAGTCATCAATGCTGAGTTTCTCTAACATCTCCGAGAAGAATCATCTCTTTTCTCATAATTATTCTCACACCACTCCCTCCCCATCGAGAACCTCAAGGACCAGTTCCAGTTCCTGCATTTGGGTCAAAGAAGGTCACAACCTGGGTACCTGGCATCCTCAGAACCAGAGTGTGGGTTTCCTGAGTTAGCCAAGTCCCCTGCAACAGCAGACTCTGAGTATGTAGCAACAGCAAGTGTGACCACAGGGTCCCAGCTGTATTTTTTTTTCTCTTCGTATTGTTCTGAGGTGATAGTGACAATCTAATTAAGCATTAAGCTGGTGCATTGTTAGTTCTAAAAATATGTCTGTGTGTGCCCGAAAGCTTTTCATAGGACTGTTGTCCCATGTTTCCACACTCTCGGGGATACTAGAATGACCTGACATTTGGGGCTCTAGAAACCTAAAGACCTGGGTTCAAATCATGGTTCTATGGCTTCCTGTCTGTGAGCCTCAGGGCAGAGAATGTCTCTATCAGCTCCCTCTCCCATGGGACCAACACAGTAACATTCCCCACTTCATAAGCTGGACCAGAGAATCAACCATGTAAAGGAATTAAAGAAAGGTAATGGTTGTAGCTTTCATAAACATCCACTCAGTGTCTCCTCTGGGCAGAACCTGCTAGAAGCTCTACGCAGATGAAAGAGGGAAGTAGGCTTGAGTAAATGAAGCTGTAGACGTTGCTGGGCCAGGGAAAGGGGAACTGAGCCCTAAAAGGAGGAACTGAACTCAGCTGATACTCACTGCTGTCAGGGGTCACCCTTGAACTGTGTCCCTTTGTGGCAAAAACAAAATGTGAAGTGCTATTTGTCAGAGGTTCTCGATGGCCAGAAAGGGAAGCCCATGCCCCTGTAACCTCTATCCCACGCCCCTGTAACCCTTCACCCACGCCCCTGTAACCCTTCACACACTGTGTTAGGCTTCTATGGCTGTCAAAAGACACTATGACCACAGCACCTCTTATCACTGGGCCTAACTTACAGTTTTCAGGTTTAGTCCACTATCATCAGGACAGGAAGCTTGGCAGCACACAGGCAGACAGGGTGCTGGAGAGGTAGCTGGGAGTTCTACATCTGGATGGCAGGCAGCAGGCAAAGAGAGTGACATTGGGCCTGGCTTGAGCTTCCGAGCAAAGCCCACCTGGTACAGTGACACAGTTCCTTCAGCGAGGCCACACCTACTCCAACAAGGCCACACCTCCAATAATGCCACTCCCTATGAGTCTCTGGGGGTTATTTTCATGCAATCCACCACACCCCTACTCTACGGCTAACCCCTCACACATGACCCTATGAGTAAGCCTACTGGCTCTCTCCCAGAACGAAACAAAGTGTAGAGCAGCCCCCGTGCTCTGGAAAGAATAAGACTTCCACGTACATGGGAGCCACAAAGCAGGAACTGTGATTGTGAAGGCTGCAAGTGAGCTGCTGCCCTGCTCCCGTGTAAACAAGGTGTAGGCAATGGCATGCAGAGGGAAGCCAGAAAGTTCATGCTAGTGCCTGGGATCCTCTCTCGGAAGTACAACACAGGGCAGACACAAGCAGGAAATGTTGACAGAAGAGTAGAATTAACATCTTATAGACACGTAATCTTGACTTTTGGGCAAAGGCCCATGTATCCATCTTAACTTCACCTAAATTAAAGTGCTGGCCCTAGGACAGACATGGCTGTCTGTCTGGCTGTCTGGCTGGCTTGTTTATTGCTTATCCTTAAAACAACTGCTTTAATTTTAACTTTAAAATAGTGTGTGTATGTACATATGTATGTACATGTATGTGTATGTATGGGTGTATGTGTGTGTATATATGTGTATATATGTGTGAGTATGTGTGATTATGAATGTGTGTTTGTGGGTATATGGTATGTATGAGTATATACATATGTGTATGTATGTGTGCATGTATGTGTGTGTATGTACCTGTGAGCATGTATGTGTGTACATATGTATGTATCTCTGTGTGTATGTGTGTCTCTCTGTGTGTATATGTGTGTTTATATGTGTGTGTATGTATATGTATGTATCTGTGTGTGCATGTATATGTATGTGTGTATGTGTGTATGTGTGTATGTGTGTGTGTGTGTGTGTGTATCTGTGTGTATGTATGGGTGTATGTGTATGTTTGTATGTGTGCATATGTGTATGTATCTATGTGTGGGTGTGTATGAGCATGTGTGTGTATGTGTATACATATGTGTGTGTATATACACACACGTCTGTGTGAGTATGTGTACATGTGCCTATGAATACAAGGGTGGTATGCTACTGCATGTGTGTAGAGGTCAACTGTGGAGAGCTGGTTTTCTCTTGCCACCATGTGGAACCCAGGGGTTAAACTCTGACTTAGCTAATATCCATCTGACCTCAAACAAACACATGGAAATAGTGTGAGGGCTAATGTTTTAAGTTTTAATTACTGTGTTTAAGAGATTTGGAAAACAAAATGCCTCTAAACTGTAAGCCCCACTTGCCCAAGGAGAGAGAACAACTGCTGGGGGATGCTGTTCATGGAAGATAGCAAGCCCTGTGTTTTCATTTCGGTAAACAAGGCTGGTTGCCTCAACTGCACAAGATGTGATCCCACAGAAGAGACAGGGACAGGAAGTATGTCAGAATGTGTGCAGTCTCCGATTGGCTAAAGATGAAAAGCACATATCCTGCAGGTTTTGCCTTTGGAACCACCTGCCTAACATGGTCTGTGGCCATTTTCTGGGCACCCCAGGCATGGACCTGGCCAGTGTCCGTCATCCTGGCCTATTGCTTCAAGTTTGGCTAAAAAGTTGTGGCAGTGGTCTTACTCTTCCCAGTAGGATTGTCAATATCTTATGATGCATGTAATTTATAAAATGAATATCCACTCTCCCATTCTCCAGAATTGACAGTTAACAGCAGCCATAAAACCTCATTTTAATATCCTTCTGTCAGGGTGGGAGGGACTGCTTCCTAGATAAAGTACTCACAATCAAATTGTAATGACCTGAGCTCACAACAGTAGAACCAAAAATAGGGTTAAGAACCATCAAGGAAGGCACCCAGTGGTGGTGGTGGCCTCTGCATAAATGCACACACACACACACACACACACACACACACACACACACACACACAGAGGTACACACATACACACAGGTACACACACACATACACACACATACACACACACACAGGTACATGCACACAGATACACACACAGGTACACACACATACACACATATACACACACAGGTACACACACAGGTACACACAGAGGTACACACATATACACACATATACACACACAGGTACATACAGGTACACACACAGGTACATACACATAGGTACATACACAGGTACACACAGACACACACATGCACACACATGCACACGCACACATACACACAGGTACACACACAGGTACACACAGAGGTCACACACATACACACACATATACACACAGGTACACACACATAGGTATATACACAGGTACACACAGACACACACATGCACACACACACACGCGCACACATACACACAGGTACACACACAGGTACACACGCACAGGTAGACACACACACACACACGCACATGCGCACGCAGTCAATATTTTAAAGCAATATCTAAGCAGGAGTTCATAAAAACATAATCTTTCAGTGTGCACTGCAAAAATGTAACACAGCTTCCTAAGATTGTTCCTAAGAGCGATCACAATCACTCAGTATCATTTTGTTTCTCTCCCTGTGCAAATCCCCTGCTCAAAACCGTTTTCCCCCCTCATCTTATGTGTATAGGTGCTTGGCCTGTATGTCTGTGCATCACGTGTCAGCAGTGCCTGTAGAGGCCAGAAAGGGTATCAGAACCCTTGAAACTGGAGTGACTGAAAGTTGTGAGCTCCAGGTGGGTGCTAGGAACTGAATCCGGGTCCTCTGAAGAGTAGCCCGTGCTCTTAACCTCCAAGTCACCTCTCCAACACCCCCACAAAGATTTTCTTTTTCTTTGTTTGTGAGTCATATCCCTGTTCCTGACTTTTCTCTGGTATACAGTGGGAATGATGCTCAGGTGGAGAAAGGTGAAGGAGAAACAAGAACAATGGTGTGCTATGGTGGGAGAGTGGGGGAGGAGAGGCTCATGAGCCCCAGGGAGTAAATGAAAGGTTACATATGGGGAGAACTGAAACCTGGAAGAGTCTCACGGCTCCTCCCTAGCAGCACAAAAAGGAACAGTTGCTGAAGAAGGAATCTCCAAGCAGAGATGTCAGACTGTCCAGCAGCCTTTGAGCTGTGCAGAGAGTTCCCCAAAAGCCCATCTGCCAGCTAGTGTGGACTGCACCACCCAGCAGCAGATACACGAGAGGCTCTGCCTCGAAACAAGGATGAAGGCGAGAGCCAGGTCCCCAGTGTTGCCCATGACCTCCACATTCATGCCATGGCATACATGCACCTGCACACACGTGTGCACATACACACATACATGCGTGCACACATGGAGAGAGAGTGTGGATCCTATACTAAAAACCCATGGCACTGAATTCTGGGATAAGAGTGGTAAGATTGTCCCAAAGCTTCACGAGAAGCACCCTCCCTTTTCTAGTTATCCACCCTATGGTAAGAAGGAGACTGGAGAGAGCAGTAGAGAAGTATTGCCTGAGGTGTAACTTGGACTCAGCCGCTCCTGTGGGAAACAGAAGTGTGAGAGCGTCATGGTCAAGCCGGACGCTCCCCACACCCTCATCTGGAAATCCCAGCCCGTTCATCTTACTCAAACTCTGAGAACAGCTAAGAAGCTGTGGCTTACCCCCGTCCTTATCGTGTCTAACTACACGATAGCTGGTCGGATGTGTGTAGAGAAAGCTGTGCCAGCCATCACATGTGCTGTGGCTCTGGCGTCACTTGTATGTACTCCGTACTCCTGGGGCTTGTGGGAGGAGCTTAGTCCTCACTCGGTGTGGCATTGACTTGATGCAGCCTTGTAGGTGTGGGGCCTAGTGGGGAGTAGGTAGGTCATTAGGAAGCTGCCACTAGAAGGGATTAATGCAAGCCTCCTAGGGCCCTGGCTAGTTCTTGTGAGAGCAGAGTATTGTAGAAAGGGCAAACCTGGCTTCAAACACCTCTCTGGGATCCTCCTGTCTCTGCCTCTCTCGGGAATACACTGCCAGTCTTGTGATATCTCGGGGTCTTTGTCTGAGGCTGGACCAGTGGGACTTTCAGTCTCCAAAACTACGAGAAGACAGAGTTCTCGTGGGACATAGTAGTGTACCCCAACAATCTCAGCACTCGGACTGAGGCACCGAGACAATGAATTTGAGGTCAGGTTTTCTCAAAACAAATAACTAAATAAGCTTTACGCAGTTCATTTCTCAGCCTTAGGTATTTGGTTACATGGACAGAAAAAAGAATAAAGTAGCAACATGTAAGACATTAGACAGAGAAGGAAACTGGTTATTCATGCGTTTCTTCAAAGCAACACTTAATGCTTCCAACTCAGAACAAGGGATTCAACCAGTCCTGGGCAAGAGGCAGAGCACCAGCTTCCCACTCACGTGGTCAAGCCATTCCCACACAGATGGTAGCACAGACCACTCTGAAAACTGAGAGGACTCTCAGGTTCCATAGGTGGGGTCACTGGCTGGAACAAATAAGGGAATTAGAAATGGGAATACAGCAACAGGGAGAAGGCTAGCTGCCCGGGAGTTGGAGTCCTTTTTCTGGACAAAGGAAAAAAATTGAGCACATAGAGACAAAGAAGTAAGGACCCAGAAGGGGTGACAAGTGGACATTTACTGAAGCCGGAAGCACCTCACCAACAAGCATGGTCCTCAGAACTGGCAGACCCAGTGACCTATGGTCTGGGCTGATCTTTCACAGGGTCCTCTAGTCCAGTCCCTTGTAACCCCTCTTTCTTTCTCGTGTCCCTTTGCCTCTCTCCCAGTCCATCATCCCCTCCTTTGGATGGTCCTTGGCCTGGGAAGATAACCTCAGTAAGGAGGCACCCAAGCTGCAAGGAGAGCATGGGGTGCTGTCAGCTCTCTTCATAGCCTAGCTGCTGTATGGGAATGTTATCTCTTTCCCTCCAGCCTCTTCCTCAGCTGCCTATTTATTCCTTGCTAACCCCTCACAGAAACATTGCTGGAAAGGCCTCAAAGTTCACAGAGCCCTTTAACTCCAGAGCTAAGGATAACTAGTTGAGGGGTTGTAGCTTGTTGATCTAACCTTCATACAAGAAGCACCATGGGGGTCAGGTCACAGCAGCATGATGGCTTTATCTCTCTGCTCAGAGGAGTTGACTCTGACGTTCAAGTTGACTGCCTAGCAAAAAGGCCTAAACTGCTTGTTTTCCTTTAGTAAGGGGGATAGTTCCAGAAAGCAGCTCATTTGTGATAGTCATTTCCATAAAGTCAGCTCACCTTAGATGTTTATTCTGTTAATAAACTGTCATCTTTTTATGGATATAAAGTTATCTAGTGAGGGTACTCTAGTTCAAATGAGCTCATCACGTGTGCGGATGGGAAGAGGGCTCTGCGGTCACTGCCTCGGTTACTTCTCCCACGGCTGTGAATACAAGCCTGCCAAGAGCAGTGCAGGGGAGGAGGGGCCTCTTCTGGCCTGCAGCTTGAGAAGTGTGACAGTGGAAATGGCCTGTGGCTGTGCTGACAGGCCTGTGGAGTGGCTCGCTCAGATCTCCATGGACCAGAAGCAGAGAGGACAAAAAGCTGTCCCATCTCTAAATCCTCAAGTCACACACAGACACACACACCCACACGTATATTCACACATACATGCATATTCACATGCATGATCACACTCACACACATGCATATTCACACACACACCCATGCACATTCACACAAAAATATGTACATCGACACACATGGATACACATTCACACATACTCTCACACATTGCATATGCACACTCACACACATGCACATTCACATACACTCATGCCCATGTACATTCACGCACACATGTACACTCATACATGCATACACAGTCACACACATGCACACATATACACTGTATATGCACACTCACAGACATGCACATTCACACAAATTCACAGATATTTACACATACAAACACATTCACATACTCTCACGCACACAGTCACACATACATGCACACACACACACATAAACACACACACACAGGCACTCAGGCACACAGGACCCACTTCATCCAATGAGGTCCTACTTCCTAACTCCCTAAACAGGACCCCAGGCTGGAGACCAAGTATTCAAACACAAGCCTATGAGCTAGACAAACTACAACAGTCACCTCAGGGAAATGTCCTGAATTTGTTTTCTTCTTATTTTCTCTGTATTTGCGTTTACTTCCGGCATTTTAACAAAATCAAAGATAGCTTTTTTGAGCAGTTCTGGGCTCACTACAAAACTCATACAAATAAAATCTGCCCCAAAGTGACCTCAACATTTTGCTCTCACCAGCAGTGACAGAGCTCCGGCTTTTCTACATCCTGCCAGCATTTGATGGTGTCAGCATCTGTATTTTGACCCGTCCCATAGCTCTATGGTAGAAGCTCATTATTGTCTTACTCGGGAGCATCTTCTCATTCTCCTCTTCTCCATTTCTACTTCTTCCCTCGCGAGATGGCTGGTGTTCCCCGCCCTTTGAAATTGTCTGTCTTCAGCTCTCCATTTCTAATTCTTCGTGAGATGGCTGGTGTTCCCCGCCCTTTGAAATTGTCTGTCTTCAGCTCTCCATTTCTACTTCTTCGTGAGATGGCTGGTGTTCCCCGCCCTTTGAAATCGGCCGTCTGTCTTCAGCTCTCCAGACACTTTGCACAGTGATGCTGTCACTGCTGTCTTCTTCCTGGTTTGTTTGTCTTCTCCTTCTCTTGACACTGTCTTTCCACAAGTACCCATTTTAAAAACCACATATTTTCATAAAAGAAAAAAAGAAAGAACAAAAGAAAGAATGAAAGAGAGAACTGATTGATACATGGACCAAGACTAGAAATAGAGCCAGTGTGTTATGATAACTAGAGGCATCTGCTTTATGAATGAGGAAACTGGTAGATCATAACTCGGGGTGAGAGGCCTGAGTATTACAACTGAGTATTGGGCTTGTATTGAGTATTGACTCAGTGGGTGAAGGCGCTCGGCACTTGCCTCAATGGCTGATGTTCTGAGTTCCATACCCTCAAGTTGTAAAGGTGGAAGGAGAGAACTGACTCCACCTAATATACACTGTATGCACATGCCTGTGGACACATTATACACATATCATTGGGGAGGGGGAGGGAGCAACAGAGGGAGGGAAGAATGGGGCAAGGGGGAAGGAGGGAGGGAAGGAGGGAGGGAAAGAGGGAGGGAAGGAGGGAGGAAGAGAAGGAAAGTGGGAGACTAAAAAGAAATTGGTTCATTATATCTTTATTTCGAAGACAACTGTTAACTTTATGTGTCATATCATATACCAAGTTAAATTAAAATAGATCTTGGGGAAGAAAAGGTCTGAAGAAATAGTTCTACTAAAAAAGAACTGGGGCTGGTGAGATGGCTCAGCAGGTAAGAGCACTGAGTGCTCTTCCGAAGGTCCTGAGTTCAAATCCCAGCAACCACATGGTGGCTCACAACCACCTGTAATGAGGTCTGATGCCCTCTTCTGGTGTATCTGAAGTCAGCTACAGTGTACTTATGTATAATAATAATAAATCTTTTTTAAAAAAAGAACTATAGAAGAAAATGTAAGGCTAAAGTGAACAAGGCATTTTGTTTCCTTTTATTGGAAGGTTTAAATTATTTTAGATTATTTTTAAAAATGTATATGAGTATTTTCCTGATGCAGTAGTACCCAAGGGGTTCTGGAATTGGATTTAAAAGCAGTTGTGAGCCACCATGTGAATGCTGGGAGTCTGAACTCTGGCCCTCTGCCATGCGCAGCAAACATTCTTAACTGTTGAACTATTTCTCCAGCATTTAAAAGGTTAAATTTTGTCTGTGAAGCTTTACTTAAAAAAAGTTCAGGTTTATTGAAGTTTAACTGACAAATAAAAATTATATACTTTTAAATGTGTAATGTGGTGCTCCTGAGATAATTGCTGTAACTAAGCTAATTAGCATCTGTCACCACAGTTGGAAAGAGGGAAACAAGAATATAAAAGATCACACAGAAAACACACAAAACAAACAAACAAAAAAACCAACAAAACAAAACAAAATAAAAAACCCAAAACAAAACAAAAACCAAAAGCACAGACCAAAATAAACAAATTAATAAATATAATACTCTCAGAGAAACTGTAGCATAAATTAAGAGAAATTGTACTCCAATTCAGATCACTTGCCTACTTAAAACACATGAGCTGAACATGTATCATAAAAACCATTCAAGGACTAATTACAATCTAGGTTTCCATCGGAGACAAAGGCGCTTTCTTACTGAATGAAATGTCTTCCTTCTGGTGCTACCCAATTCCTACAAATAATTTTTCAGGGATGATGAATGGCTCACAGTCAAATGTCACTGAGTGCGCAAGGAAGTGAGGCATCATGGGCAAGGAAGAGCAGAAAACTCAGACAAAATAACCCAATATGGAAAGACTTCGTGAGTCAGAATTAGCATGAAGACAACTATACTTCATCTGCTATTTTAAAAGTTTTATTAAGATCCTGTAGATAAGAAACCGATTTTCAAAACAGTGACTGTGTTGGGCAGTCCCAGGCACAGAGACTTTTTTAGGAGGGCTTTCGGGGCTAGCATATTGTCACCGCAAGGGTCCAGGTGTGTGAAGCGGGAAGCCTATAGGGCAGCCTTCAGAAAAGCATGATGTGAAGAGGAGAAATGCTGGGAGATACCGTGACTGGCAAGAAGATTTTGTTTTTCTGGGTATTTGTGTGGTTAAACTTCAGTGCAGTTGACACTGAAGATGACTCAGAGGTAGGAAGGACCATCATGTCACCTTAGGTCCACTCAGTGAAACTCCAGAGATTGGATAAGGCTGGCTTTATTGTGCACACAGATCCAAAGCCCATGAATACCTTCTTACTGCTGTTTAGCAATTTCCTCTGAGTTGGAGTCTTGGAGGGAAGCTAATCAAGATTCACTAAGACTCAGGAAGTAAATTCAGAAGTCCCAGGAAGTCCCTGAAACTGACCAGGTATACCAGTTCCCTCCCACCGCCCCCAGGGTTATATAAGCAACAAAGACTGCTGAGAGGCATTTGCAAACCAGACAAGCTTTCTAGACAAGAGGCTCTTGAACATGGTGAGCGACCTGCCAGTCATAAAGTTAGCTGCATGGTGCTAGCTTTCTGGCATGTGCTCTCTTAGCTGCCTTAAAGTCGTTCATGTTCTTGTCAGTAACCCTAACCCATACTGCAGAGACAGGAGAAGCCATAGGCCTCTTACCCAACTAATGTAGTCAAATAGGTAATCTACAGGTTCAGTGAAAGACCCTGTCTTAAAATCTCAGGTGGAGATGGATTGAGAAAGAATTCAGGTGTTGACCTCTGGCTTCCACATTCATTTGTGTGCACACATGGACAGATATCCACACAAGTGTGCATACTGTACACACTCACATATAGGAACACCTACCTACACATACACTAAGCAGTTAAAAATAAGTTAAAATTAAACTAAAACACAAAACAAAGGGCACAAAGATTTTACAGAAACAATGAATTTGTTTGGTAGTCTCAGAGTGCTGGTTTGGGAATATGCACACCAGAGCACACTAGGAGAGAAGTCATAAAGGATGAGAAAAAGGGGAGCTTTTAATGGCACAATGCATGTGCCAGGCCCCAGTGCTGTGTAAAGCCAATAATCCTTGTTTGCAAAGATCACTAACAAGAGCAGTGCCCATGCAAAGTGGCATGGGTATTAGTTTGACCCACATCCTTGCAGAAAGGTTTTCTGGGTAAGGCTGTGGTGGCCTTTGGCTGTGGTGGCCATACGGCTGTGGTTTTTGCAAAGTGTTTGGTGATGGTTATTATTTCCATGAATCTTAAGTACCATCCTTCACCATCTTCCCATTATACTTCTTACTTATGGCCGCCAGTCCCTTCACCCCAGTTTTCACACAGGTACTAGGGATCAAGTTCATGTCCTTCTTACCGCACGGTAAGCACTTTATCTCCTAAGCCATCTCTCCATCTCTGTTTCTGTGTTTTGACAGCATCTAGAATCTCAATTTTATTAATTAATTAATTTATTATTTATTCATTCTTTTATCTATTTACTGTATCTAAATACTCTTATTATTGGTTAGAGTTTGACAAAAGTGCCCATTTCAAACCTTACAGTGTTAACAGATGAACAGAAAACAAAACCAAAGAACGTGTCAAAAACTGCAGGACAGGAGTCAAGATTGTGGGTAACAAGTAACACCCTCAAAAACAGCTTTGGTCAGGCAAAAGCCCCTGGAGGCATCTTTCAGTTCATTTAGGTTCTCTGGCCATGGTGTTGGCACAAGTATGGCCTACTAACATTAAACACACCGTGTAGTGTTAGCATTCTGTATAAACTCCACCCCCACAGATACCTGGCAGCAGTCAGGTATGCTCCTCCCCATGGTTACCTGGCAACGGCCAGGTAGGCCTGGCCCTATAAAAGGGGCTGCTTGCCCCCTCCTCTCTCTCCTGCTTCTCCACCTTGCCTAGTATCTCCTTGCTTCCCCTCTCTCCCCATTCCCTTCCCCCCTCTTTCCACGTGGTCATGGCCGGCCCCTACTTCTCTACTCTCTCCTTCTCTCTGCCTTTCTCTGCCTCGCTACCCTCTTAACTCCCCTCCCCATGCCCTAAATAAATTATTCTATACTATACCGGCATGTGTCTGGTCCCTCAGGGGTAAGGGATGCCTCGGCATGGGCCTGCCAAGGCACCCCCTTCCCCCACATCTCGCCAGAACATATTCTTACAGCTCTTTCTCTTTTTATGACCACAACAGTAAGCAGTCTCAGCCATAGCTTTGTTGGGCTGTGGTGGATAAGGGGCCTGGTGACTAGCTGGAGCTTCGGGGATGAGTCCTCCTTTCTGCATAGAGGGGCCTTGGTCCCCGGGACTTCCAAATCTGGATAAGGGTGTGCATTCCTTTGAATCTGTCTCCCTAAGGGACCGAGCGAGGGCCAGTTGTCTAGAGTGCTGCCTGGCTCCAGCTCAGTTTGTGGCGTTACCCCTTTTTAGGTTCAGCAGTGCTGACAAGCTAGGTTAGTGACTCTCTGCCCTGCTCAGCTCAGGTTCACCGTGCTGATCGGCTGAGGCTTGGCTTGGGATCTAGGGCTACTCGACTACCTTAAACGTGCCTTGGCTCGATTTGGACGTGCTTGTCCTGTCTAAGTTCAGGATCCTAATTGTCTCAGGCTCGGTTCAGCGTGCTGTCCCGAGTTTGGAGTGGCGGGAGTGTTACTATACTGGATCTCCGGGTACTGCCCGGCCCGGCTCCGTTCTAGGCGCTGCCTAACCTTGCTGGGTTCTGGGCGGGGTGCTGTGTGCCTCAGGTTCGGGGCAGCGGAGGAAGCGAGGGCGCTGTCCTGGCGCATTGAGGAAGTTCCCCGGAGGAGGAAGCGGCCAGCCAGGCGGCGGGGAGAACCGGAGGACCCGTGTGTGCCAGGCTGGAGGGAGAAGGCGGCGGCGGAGAAACGGGAGGACGGAGGAGAGGCGGTTAGAGGACGCGACCACCTGCCCAGGTAGGAGCCACTCCGCCTCGTCGCACCTTAGCACAGGGCCTCGACCACCCCCCAGGCGACAGACCTTGGCTAATCTGGGCTGGACCCCGGTTTCGCTCCAGTGGCTGCGGCTGAGCGCGGACCCGCCGGGCTCCGGTGCGCGGGACCAGGACTCCCGCCTGCAAACGCGCGCGCCCGGGGCGCAGGGAGCGCGGTCGTCAGCGGGGCCAAGCCAGGAGCTCCGCCTCTCCGCGGCTGGAGGATCGGCGAACCTGGGACGCGAGGCACTTCCATGGTGCGCGCCCCCGAAGCGAAGCGGCGTCCCCAAGCATTTGAGATCTGAGACTGCCGTTGTGCGCGCCCGCGAGTCGGGGCAGAGTCCCAGCACCTCTGAATGCGGTAGGTGAGGGAAAGAGCAGTTCCCCAAACTCTGAACCCTGCCAAAGCCAGCAAGTTCACTCCTCCTGGCGGACTTCCTTTGTGAAGTCACCTCTCCAAGTCCTTGGAGACTGTTTAAGGCACTACAATGTACATTTGGATATATATCATTACGGCTCCCAAAACTTAACCCCACCTAAAAGCCATTGAAAGGAGACTCATTCTTTTGAAAGTCCGTAGAAAGAATCGGAGGAGTTAACTTCCCGGGTTTTTTTGTTTGTTTGTTTGTTTTGTTTGCTTGCTTGTTTTGTTTTGTTTTTTTAATTTTTACCTGGCTGACCAAAGATTGTGTTTAAAGTTAAGTAAAATTCTCGACTGGGGGTATTTTTCTTTTCCTTAGCATCTTCTCTTTGTTAAATTCTTGACACATTTCAGCGTGCGGCATTCAAAAGAGATGGACGGGTGGACTCCTCTGAATTATAATGTTTAAAAAATACCGCGCGTGTGATGCCAGGGCATTCCTGGAGTACGGGGATCAGGCCTTTGCTTTAGTCATGGCAAACCCACAGCCTCTACAGGGTAGCTTTAAAATCGAGTATCATTAAACGTAGTCATTTGTCTTTCCTCTTTCCCTGACATGACAGTTCAAATACTGTATAAATATATTTATATTTGAGTAAAAAGGTTTAAATACTTACAAGATAGCAGGTGCTTTAAGTGATAACTTTTGCCACTTGAAATTATTTCACCAAATCATTTTTCTACCCAAATCAATAATTTTAATAGAGTTAAGAAAAATTTGCAGCAAAACAGAGATTGATGGGTATTCTGTATTTAAGATGCTTAGATATGCCAGATTTAATAAAAGTCTTAAAAATGGAAAAAAATTTAAAATATCTGAAGTTAGGGTGAAAGTGGGGGATATATTTTGGGACTATGTCTTACCCCTGAGATGTGAAATTGATTTTTAAAAAATACATTTTATTGCTAGGCTTGTATGAATGGTTCTTTTTTCCCCTTAAAGGCTATATTTAATATTCTATATGTAGGTATTATCTCTCCATTTTGGGTTTTGATTGTTAAGCAAAGGCCTCTTGGTAGAACTTACCCAGCAAACTGTCCCTCATCATTCAATATGTATTTGGGACTTAGGAGTTTTCAAGTTTTAAGGTTTACTTTTATAATTTAGAAGGTCATTTGTATAAAGGAACACCATTGCTTGCCACCCCTCTGGCATTGTTGGGCAGCATTTTGTTATTCCGGGCACCATTATTTCTTCATGTGTGTAGTATCTATATTCCGAGGGGAATAGATACCAACTATAAATAGCTTGTGTCCGTTTAGAGCAGGTGTTGTCGCTCAATGAGGTTCCTTAAAACTTAGCGAGAAAAAAGAAAAACAAGCCTTGTTTTTCAACGCTGGAGTTCAAGAATTAGGTCTGTATTGGACTTAAACTATGTTGTACTTTTGAAAGTCAAGTGCAGTTACTGCCGGACACTTACTGGTTCCAGTACCAAGTGGACAGTTCCTCATTGCCGGTGAATAGTGAGGATTTACCGAATGTCCAAGCATCTTAGGTAAATCCCAAGTCGTCCAAGCAAGAGTAAGGGGTTTCGTCCTTTAGAGATAAAGTTTCAAAGAGACATGTTCCCCATCATTCCTGTGACTTCAGAAGACTCTTCAGGAAGGGGCGTGGCCATCCCTCACAGCTGCAGTCCTTGGAAGACAAGCTTCCGGTTCTCTCTGCAGCTGGGCCATTGTTGACTTTTTTCTTTGCCTTCTGCCCTAGATTGGCGGGGTCTCCTTTCAGATGCAAGCCAGTGTCCAGCGGTCCAGCTTTCACCATATGGACCTGTTTCCAACTACTGCAGCTCCCCTGCCTACTCTCCTTTAGACATTTTCTCTCTTTCTGGATTAGTATTGTTGACAACTGGGTGGGTGAAAAAAATAGAAATATAAGCTTTAATGTATATATGTGTGTGTGTATATATATATATATATATATATATATATTCATTTTTTTATAGGTTGATTTTTTTTCTTTTTATGTCACAAGGCAGAGTCCTAACAATGATGTATATGAATTCCTTACCTTGGTTGGATTTTATCATCATAATCTTCAACCTTGTATTTGAACACTAGGCAAAAAAGGTTCTCCTGTGGAAATACTGTACAAGATTAAAATACTAATGAGGCTGGTTGGATTTTATGTACATTTGTGCATTTTCATATATTTTTGAGGGACATTTGTATTTGGTTATAACTGACAAAAATGTTAGCCTAGATCCATCTGAGGGTTTTTTTGTTTGTTTGTTTTGTTTTGTTTCCTTTTAAGAATCAATTATGGGAACAGGAAAGCTGGCTCAGCAGTTAAGACCACTTACTGCTTTTGCAGAGGATCAAGGGTTTATTTCCCAGCACCTACACAGAGGCTCACAGCCTTATGTAACTCCAGCACATGGGGCTCCAACTCCCTCTACTAGCTTTACAGGCATACATGATTGTGCACAAATGTGTACACACACACATACACACAGAGACGATGCATGATTGTGCACAAATACACACACACACACCTGTACATAAAAAATAAATAAGCTTTTAAAAGAATTGATTATATAGTCAGGTGTGGTGACATATCTGTAGTCATAACACTCAGGTGTCAAAGGCAGAAGGATCAAGGTCATCCTTGACTATACACTACTGAGACCAACCTAGACTAAATGAAACCTATTTTTTTAAAAAAAGAAATAGGGTATAATGGGAGAAGTAGCTCGCAATATAACTCAGTCAATAGAGTACTTGCTGAGCATGCATGAAGTCCCCAACACCAAATAAATTGGATGTGACAGCACACACCCATAATTCTAGCACCTGCGAAGTGGAGACAAGAGGGTCAAAAGTCCAAGGACACCCTTGGGCATTTATCCAGTTTGAGTCCAGCCTGAACTACATGACAACCTGTCTCAAAAACAAAATAAACAAAACAAAACTAAACCTATGCAATGTTTGCTTGTATCTCTTACAACTCACAGACTGAATTTAAATATTAAATATAGCCAAACATGGTTAAAACCAAAGGCATGCAAAGAAAGCATGTTTCATTTATGTTATGCTCAGTTTAGTAGTGCCCGTGTGACCCTATCTGCCTTCTCTTTCTTGGAGACTTGTCGGGGAGGAGGAAGTGGGCATGTTTCCAGTGTTGTGGTAGCTACTTGGGGTGGAGAGTGGTTGTGTTGAGGAAACAGCAAAGGAACTCCTTTCTCCCGGATACACAGTCCTGATCCTGGAAGCTGTGTATTACCCTGTATCCTAGGATAAGTCTTCAGGTTTGGGGGGCGGGGGAAGCATGTGGGGGAGTGTAGGTCAGCTAGGAAAGGTAGAACAGACATCCGTGTGGCAGACCCGGGTGCTGTGAATAGGGAGGGAAGGGCTCAGACAGTTAGGGAAATCCATAATTCCAATATTGATGAATTTGTGTGGCGTCAGCATGTCTATAAAAAGTATTGAAATTCACACAGCGGAAGTTAGTCCTGCCTCTTTCTCTACCTTTGACCTCATCTTTGTTCTAGGGAGATCAGCCTCATATATCATTCACGTGAAGGTTCCTGTGGTGTGGTCGTGGAGATGTCTCCGTGACCTGGGTTAATTTTGTCTTTTTACTTTGTTTTAATTTAACTGAGAATCCCCCACCCCCTTCCAGTCTTTGCATCCACTTTCTGTCCCATTGTCCAGCCTGCCAGAAGCAAGCTTTTCATTCTGGAAGCTATCCATTTCCTCATGCAAGGCATACTGGCTAATTTATTTCACATATCAACTTCAGACAGTGTAGCTGAGAATGAGGGGCAGGTGGAAGCCAGACTGCCATATTGTCCAATGATAATGATTCTGTGATGTGGTTTCAGCAAGTGTTTACTGCTGGAGCTTACTATCAGTCATGACTTGCTGAGTCCGCACTTTGAGTCCACCATCCTCCCCAGCTGTGCTCCATGCCCAGTACTCCTGTGTAACCTTCAGGGCTGGCAGCCTCATCAGCTATGAGCAGTACTCGGTACTTGGGTACTCTATGGTTTGAATAGTTTGCCTATGGCCCTGAAGCTCGGCGTGCTTGCATTAAAGTCTTAGAGTAGGGCTGGCCAGATGGCTCAGCGGGTAAGAGCACTGACTGCTCTTCCAAAGGTCCTGAGTTCAAATCCCAGCAACCACATGGTGGCTCATAACCACCTGTAATGAAATCTGACGCCCTCTTCTAGTGTGTCAGAAGACAGCTACAGTGTACTTATGTGTAAAGTCTTAGAGTAGGGGTTTGGGTGTTGAATAGCGTTGTACCTTTAAGAAGTGGGTCCTAACCAGGGGGTTGGTTGGACTGTGGGGCATTGTCCTTAGGAGAGACTAACATTGTTCTTCGGGGACCCTGAGTGAAGCAGCAAGCCTGGCTTCTGATTGTCTTTGGCTCCTGTCTCTATACTTGATGTCATCTCACTCATGGCCCCTGCCAAGGTTCCTACGCCATGTCATTCCCTGGCTCACAGAGCGATACCAGCTGCTAAACAGATGGGACCACCCTGTCTTGGACTTCCAAAACTGTGAGCTCAATACACTTCTATAAAGTACCTAGCTTCAGGTATTTTGTTATAGCAACAAAAAGTAGACCGGCCCATTGTGCTGTGCCCTGCTACCGCCTGCCTCGTTTCTCCTTTGCCTCTCTCTGCTGTTCCTAGGGAAAACTTTGTTATTGCCGTATTTTTGGATGGCACAGAACCTAATATAATTTTCTTCTCAACTTTATGACATAAAACTGAAACTTCTCTTGACACAAATTTCCACACAGTCAAAAATATACCATGCTACCTCGCAGTTCCTTCTCCTCCTCCTCCTCCTCCTCCTCCTCCTCCTCCTCCTGCTTCTTCTTCTTCTTCTTCTTCTTCTTCTTCTTCTTCTTCTTCTTCTTCTTCTTCTTCTTCTTCTTCTTCTTCTTCTTCTTCTTCTTCTCCTCCCCCTCCCCTCCTCCTCCTCCTTCTTCCCCCTCCCCTCCTCCCCCTCTTCGCCCTCCTCTTCCTCCTCCCCCTCCTCTCCTTCCTCCCCTTCCTCCTCCTCTTTTTCTTCCTGGAGATGCCTTCTGCCTTGCTCCAGTCTTAGAGGCTCTTCAGTCTGGCTGCACATACGTTAAGAACTGCAGAAAGAAATCCCTTGAGGAGTTTGTTGACTAAATCTCTGTCTTGGCGCTCACTGTTTTCTGCTTTGCTTTCTGACAGGCCAGCGAGTAGATAGCATGGTGTCACCACAACCTGCTGTCATAAATACTGAGCACATTTCCCAGGAACTTTTTATTTCTGTGGTTACTTCTTAGTTGCAATAGAATTTCTGTAGTTTCTTCTATTTGAATATATTTTGAATCATGCTTTGTAGGATTTTTTTTTTTTTTGCCTCCAATGTAGCAGTTAGGCGTCTACATTCTAAATAAATGTATTCACCCATTGCTGATGCTCTATTATCTGAGAGAAGGGAATGGTAGGCTCTCTGGGAAGCCCAGGCCTGGCCTCCCCTCAGTCCTTTTAATGCTGAGGTGAATATCCTGGGCTGTAAACACAAACTCTGCAAAACTGTTTTTGAATCAATGTGGGAAACAGGAGGAGAGTAAGGTGTGGCAAGCAGAACTCATCTGAGGGATGTGAAGACAGCCATTGTCATTCCTCTTACTTCTGTAAGTTTGTAGATCTTACAAGGTCAGAAGCATGTCTTTTCCAAGTTAGGAGGAGGAGGATGATGATGGTGATGGTGATGATGATGATGGTGATGATGATGATGATGATAATGGTGGTGATGATGATGATGGTGATGATGATGGTGGTGGTGGTGATGATGATGATGGTGATGATGGGATGATGATGATGATGATGATGGTGATGATGGTGATGATGATGGTGGTGATGGTGGTGATGATGGTGATGGTGATGATGGTGATGGTGATGATGATGATGGTGATGATGATGATGATGGTGATGGTGATGATGATGATGATGGTGATGGTGATGATGATGATGATGGTGATGGGATGATGATGATGATGATGGTGATGATGATGATGGTGATGGTGATGGTGATGATTATGATGATGGGATGATGGTGATGATGATGATGATGGTGATGATGATGGTGGTGATGGTGATGATGATGGTGATGATGATGATGGTGATGGTGATGGGATGATGATGATGATGATGGTGATGATGGTGATGGTGGTGGTGATGATGGTGATGATGGTGATGATGATGGTGGTGATGATGATGATGGTGATGATGATGATGATGGTGATGATGATGATGATGGTGATGATGATGGTGATGATGGTGGTGATGATGGTGATGATGATGATAGTAAGTACACAGTTTCAGTGGAAGGATGAGAACAGGAAGGAAACTAATTTTGAAACATGACATTTGTCACAACAGTTGGGCAAATTCTGTCCCTGAGCAAGGACCAAAGCCTCCAGAGGTTGAGGATTGCTCAAGGCCAAGTAGACTCAAAAGTTTATTATTGTTGTTTTGTTTTTTGTTTTTGTTTTTGTTTTGGCTTGTTTGTTTGTTTGTTTTAATGGACCTGGGTTCCTGATGCACAGGTCCAGCTTGAGCTTCACCGAAGTCAGAGATGTGGCCTCCTGCCTGGTTCTATCTGGAGCAACAGGAAAGGAACCGTTTTAGAACAGTTCGTAGGATGACTAGCCCAGACATCCTTGAAAGCTGAGGAGTTTCCACTGCACTGGAATTTGTGAGAGTGCTGGGTATAATGGCTGTTTTGTGTGTTGTTAGTTTGTGTATATGTGTGTGTGTGTCTGTGTTTGTGTGTATGTATAAGACAGAGAGAGAGAGAGAGAGAGAGAGAGAGAGAGAGAGAGAGAGCGCAGTGGAGAGATCATGCAACCATGTCCTTCCATACACAGGTGCTGACATTCATAAAAATCAGCTAGTCTTGGAATTTTCAGGGTGCATGAGTGTTTGAGAATGTGAGCCTATTTATTATCAGCCAGCTGACACACTAGCAAGAGATGAATGCACATAAAATCACTCTCAGGGAGGGAAAGCGTGCGCCCACAAGCACCACTTCTCCGTAGGTCCCTCGGCACTGTTTCCGTCTTCCTGATGATTTTTTCACATGTCTCTTAGTCCGCCCCGGTACTGTGGGATCACAGCATTGGCCCCATGCCTGTTGCTCTGAACTTTTCTCTCTCTCTCTTGAGGACACAAGCTGCCTTGCTTTTGGTTGACAGCTCCAGCTACGATTTCTGGGTGACTGTGGCATGACATCTGGACCTTTCAGGCTGCAGCTGAGAGGCACCCGAAGGCCGCTCTCGTGTAGACCATGTGCGGGCAGTATGTGCAGTCACTTGCTCATCTCCAAATGTGTCTATTGCACTGCTGTACTTGCAACAAAAAGCAGGACTTGTTACATACACCTTCTGATGCAGACTCTAAGACTGCGGCTTCGATCAGCACCTGGCTGATTCGGAAATGGTGCTTTCCCAGAATCCTCAGAGCAGCAGAGTTGAGAGGCGCCCAGGATCCTGACTCTACCATTTCCTCCAATTTCTGAGGTTCTTGTTATCTCATCTGCAAAATGAAGCTGAAGGTCCCTTTTTTTGAGCCCATGTCCAGTCTTTCAGGTGTACTGTGTGTGTGCATGCGTGAGTGTGTGTGTGCATGCTTGTGTGTGTGTGTGTGTGTGTATGTACATGCATGATTCAGGTATTGGTGAGTCTGTATAGAAACCAGGGATCAACCCTCACTGTCGGTCATTCCTCAAATGTCATCTGCCTTGGGTTTATTGTTGTTGTTGTTAACATTTCATTTTATATGCCTGTGTATCTGTGTATATGTATATGCCTCACAAGCATGGAGGTGCCCGTGGAAACCAGGAGAAGGGGTTGGATCCCCTGGAACTGGGATTTCAGATGCCCTGTGAACCACCTGATATGGGTGCTGGGAACTGAACCAGGAGCAAGGGCAGCAAGTGCTCTGAGCCACTGAGCCATCTCCTCATCTCGGTCCTGCTTAATCATCTGGAGCCAACAAGTAGGCTAGACTACCTGGCAAGTGAGACCCAGGAATTCTCCTGTCTCTCCCTCTTCCTCTCCCCAGAACTGAGGTTACAAGTGTGGACCTCCGGGCCCCAAAATCTCATATTAAGAACTGTTGCTTGGGTTATATTTGTACAGTATCATCCATGGCCTCTCTTCCCATTAGTCTCAGAGTGGGCATGCATGCTGCCCAGGTGGGCTCGGAGGCTTTTCTGTAGCCTCCCTGTCATGATGTCCAACACGGGGCATGTAGCCAGCCATGTTCTGTTCCAACTAACTTGAACAAACTTGATGGTTCAATTTGTAAGAGCCTTGCAGCTTGTGACTACACACACACACACACACACACACACACACACACACACCAGTGTAGATAACATTTCCAGAGTGAAAGGACTGCTGGATCCTGAGTTAGACCTAGCCCTGCCCCCACACCAGAGGGTTTGGAGGGAGTCTGAAGATCAGAGGAGTTTTGCCAGCATTGCCTGGCTCTGAACGCTGTCGCCCGCAGTGTTTTATGTCATGGGTCGTACCTGCCAGGTTTCCATTGTAGGAACAGTCTCCTCAGTGCCATGGGTTTTGTTTTTGTTTTTTTGTTTGTTTGTTTTGTTTTGTTTTTTCAATTGTCTTGACAAATACCATGGCCAAAAACAACTCAGAGGAGGAAAGGGTCTATTTCAGCTTACACCTACTCCCATCACTGAGAAAAGTTAAGGCAGGAATCCCAGAAACCATGGAGAAATGCTGCCCGCTGCTTTGGTCACAGGTTCACGCTGAGCTGGCTTTCTTATGTAGCCCAGGCCTGCCCGCCTCCTGTTGATCTCACCTACAGGAGGCAAGCGCCTTTACATGCTGAGCATGCCCTCTTCGCTGGCCCTCTTCTTTGGTGTTGGAAACAGGGTCTCATTCTGGATGTGCCAGAATTTACAGCAACCCTCCTTTCTCAGACTCTCAAGAGGTGAAATTACAGACTGGTGGAGCTGTGTGTGTGTGTGTGTGTGTGTGTGTGTGTGTGTGTGTGTGTGTGTAAAAAGACCATTCTCCAGGAGCATCCCTGCAGGCCAATCTGAACGAGGCAATTCCTCAGTTATTGAGTCTCTCCTGTCATGGGGCTCCAGTCTGTGTCAGGTTGACAAAGCTAAGTCACTCCTCTTAAAGAGATCTAATGTCCTGATCAGAGAGGGCATAGGGGCCTAACTCTCATTACCTTAGCACAGCAGCCTCCCATAAACACACACACACACACACACACACACACACACACACACACACACACACCAGTGTGGTCCACTCAGTGGCATGCTACTTACTAGTCATAATGAAAACTCAACTGGTCCTAGTGGTTGTCTTGCTGAAGTCTTACAGATGAGAACGCAGCCTCTGACAAACTGTAAATTCTCACCTCCTCACCTTAAACAGTGATGTTGGTTCTGTGCACATGGAACCCCCACGGCCACAGCTTCCTGAAGACTGACCCAGCCTCAGACACAAAGTATTCAAAGACACTTCTGCTTTTGTCCTGTGTGCACACTGCCCTTCATGCTCTGGTTTCCTGACAGTACAGTATATTTACACAGCATTCACTATGTGTTATGTATTATAGGCTATTGCAGGAAATATTAAAAAATGGACCACAGGCTTCCCTTGCTACTGCCACTGGCAACCTGTGGACCACATGGCTCCAGCCGGGTGATCTCAACTCTGTGGTCTCTCTGGTCCAGAGCTCCCAAGTTTCTTGGCGGATCGCTGCCACACCAGCCCCACCCAATGACCGTCCACCCCGAGTCAGCCACCACACCACCCATCAACCTGGTAGAAACAAAACTCTTAAAGATCATAATTAATCAATCAGATTTATATATCAATAAATTCTCAATTTACAAGATGCCAATACAATAATTTCAGAACCAATTGATAATGATAAAAGCTGCCCACCTAGATTGGACAAATTATCTCAATTATTCTAACCTTATGATATCATAACTACCTGTGGGTGTCTAAAACCATGCTGGTTCAGGTTCCTCGTCCTCCATCTTGGCCTTCTCTTCTCCCTGAGATGGGCTCTGTCCCTGTAATTTTAGCTCCACCTCCCTTTTCCCTGTCCAATCACAGGCCTCCTGTTGCCCTACTATTTCAGTGTGATTGGACAGGGAAAATCCTGTCACAATAGGCAATCTAGTGATGGAAAAAGCCTGTGTGAAGATGTGTGTGTTGGTTTGAGAACAGCCTCATATGTTTGAAGACTTGGTCGGTAGTGGGTGGAACTATTTGGGAAGGATTGGGTGCCACCTTGTTTCTCTCTTCCCCTCCCCTCCCCCCTCTCTGTGTCTGTGTGTCTGTATGCAACACAAATGTGTTCTTCTGCTTGTGGATCAAGATGTAAGCTCTCAGCTTCTCCTCCAGTGCCATGCCTGCCTAGTGCCCTCTTCCCCACCATACTGTCTCAGACTCTAACCCCTGGGACTGAGAGCCCCAATAACTGGTCACAGTTTCCTTTCTAAGTTTCCTTTCACAACACTAGGAAAGTGACTATGACAACAGGTATGTTCTGCACAATGCTAGGGGCTCTCACAGCTGTAGATCTGGGTTCTCCATGGGCATCAGTGAGCAGATCCGGGTGCTCGGTGAGCATCAGTGAGCATCAGTGATCCAGTCCTCTTCAGATACTGTGCACGGTTCAGTTCCAGAAAGGCTTTTTAAAATAGTATTTTTATTTATGCTTTGGCATTTTCATACATGTTTATAGAATATATTTTGATTATATTCACTCATTATTTCCTTCCACTTAACATTCACCCTACCAGCTTCATCTCCTCCTCCTCCTCCAACTCTTCCTCCTTCCACTTCTTCTCACCACCCTCCTCTCCTCCTTCTCCTCCTCTTCTTTTACTTGCCCACGGAAAGCTGTCAGGGTTGCCAGTTCACAAGATAGAGCAAGCGGAGCTGTGCACTAGAACCTGGGCAACCCATCAGCAGCCACAAGACTAGGCGACTGACTCCCTCACTCAGCAGCCGTCCACTTCCACTAACTTTTCCTCCAGTGAGGTGCTGGAGCACTGGCTGGCTTGGTCCTGTGCAGGCTCTGTGCATGTAAGGAGTGCTGCTGTTAGCTTGCAGGTGCAAAGTTCTTGTCTTTTAAGTTAAGATAGAAGATAGTGTTCAATTTTATTGACAAAGATGTTGGACTGGGTGTCAGATATACCTTATACCAGATAATTTACAATATATTTAATAGTTGTGTTCAATTTGTATTTTGAGAGAAAGTTGTTTTTTTGTTTGTTTGTTTGTTTGTTTTTTAATTGAATAGAAAGGGTGAAATGTTGCAGCATTTTCTCTGTCCAACCACATTAGGGCAGGGACAGGCCTGTGATTGGACAGGGATAGAGAGGTGGAGCTAGAGTTGGAGGAGGAGAAGGGTCAGGAGGAGGAGGAAAAAAGTTTTCTTCATGGAGTCAGACAATGAGGACGAGTCAGACGCTGTGTGTTTATAACCAGGCTAAGGTTTTTACAAGGTTAAATTAATTGGGTCAAAATATTGTCTTTATTATTTGGTTCTGAAATTATTGTATTGGCATCTTGTAAATTGTGATCTTATTATTTTCTAAACCCGATTGGATATTAAAGCCTTAAGAGTCATGCTTTACCTACCGGGTACTAGGTGCTAGCTAGAGGAATGATTGTGGCGGTGTGTAAAGCATTACACGTGAGCGAGATGTTACAGCTTGCCGGGAGAAAATAGCAAGAACCCGCCGGAACTTAGTGTTGAGGCCAGACAGTACTGGCACAAGAACGTGGGAGTTTGTGGGGTGGCTTCACTTTTATTCATTCCCGCAACAAGTTCTCCCGCGCGGTAGCCGTGGCACGTGGGGAAGGCGGCAGCTAAGAGCAACTCCTCCTCATTCTCTGGCTCTCCCATTCTTTCCAGCCCCTCCTCCATGATGTGCTTTGGTGGAACACACAGCCTTGAGCCTCGGGACAGGCACAATGATGATATTAAGGCCCCATTTACGGCTGAGTGCTCACAAGGAGTCTTTTGTTGTTGTTTGTTTAAGAGGGCTGTATGAGGATTGGAGAGATCATCAGTATTTGTTCATTTTTCTGTAGTTTTAAAAGAAAATAATCAAGGTCTGGGTTGGAGCTCAGTGTTCAAGCACATGCCTACCATGCATGAGGCTCTAGGGTTTTAAGACGTGGTATTACATGCATGTCCATATGTCCATGTGTGCGTGCATGCACACACACACACACACAGAGAGAGAGAGAGAGAGAGAGAGAGAGAGACAGAGACAGAGACAGAGACAGAGACAGAGACAGACATAGACACAGAGACAGACACAGACACAGAGACACAGAGACACAGAGAGAGACACACACAGAGAGGATACCAACATTGTTTTAGTACATATTTGCAGTCTGATGTTTGTCTTTCTTCAAAGGAAGACGCAAAGAAGGATCATGTCCCTTGCAGGGAAAGATGTAAAAGCCATGTTGTGCAAATGACCCCATTCTGCTCTTTTGGATGCAGGGAAGCAAGATTGGCTGCTGGGACAGAGCCCCATTTGCTACCAAATCTGAGAGTAACCAGAGGACATAGGCCAGAAAGAGGCCAGAACACCCTTAGATACTTTTGGTGGACAGGAGCGAGAACCTGGGGCTATCCCAGGGACTGGGGACCCCTCACACTGGGCCTTGTGAGTCTCCTCAGAACCCACTCCCCATCTCCTCAGCTCTCAACCACCTGGTTGCCTGGAGTGGTGAGAGGCTAACGTGCCTGCTTCTGGAATTCCTGTGCTGTGCAATTTGGGAGAAGATAAAACACCACAAGAGGTATTGCTCTGCAGGGCCCTGTGATTAGAAGGCTTCCTCCCTCCCGTGAATCAGCCTAGTGTCAGGAAGTGAGAAGCTGGGCTGCTCCAGTCACCACAGCCATGGCTGGGCTCTGCTGGCAGCTCTCAGCACCGTCATGACCCTCTTAGTAAAACCTGACGGGTCGTGGTGGGGGAATTTTAACTAAAAGGGAATATTAGTTATTTTTCTCAGTGCTGTGAGAAATGTGCCCCTACCCCCCACCCCAACAGAACTTAAGAAGGGAAGGGCTCATTTGGCTCACAATTTAAGGATCCGGTCCTTCATGGCAGGTGAGATGGGGCAGCGGAAGGTTGAGACAGCTGATCACATTACTTCTTAGGTCAGGAATTAGGGGAGAGACAAAAGCTGTACTTGGTCCAATTTCTCCTTTTTATTCAGTCTGGGACCCCAGCTGACAGAATGGTGTTGCCCATATAGGACAGGTCTTTTCACCTCAACCTAATCGAGAGAATCCCTCACAGACAGGCCCAGAGTTTTGTTTTGCATCGTGAATCCATTGTCAGTCATGATGAACCATTTTGAATGTTTCCTGAGTGCTGGCTGGCCTTCCATAGGACTTCAGGGGAAATTTGGATATATATATATATGTATATA
>NW_022196913.1:57044503-57056062 GCF_008632895.1 Mastomys coucha
TATATATATATATATATATCCAAATATATATATCCAAATATACATATATATATCCAAATATGTATATATATATATATATATTTTTTTTTTCTGGCAGTTCCCCTTCCAAACAGCCGCTGTGGGGCTGACTTATCATTTCTGGAGTCAGTTCAGAGCCCCACCCTCCTTTTGGAGACCAGAGTTCCAGAATGAGTTATTCCTTTGGAGACTGCCTGCTGGGTTCCTCTGAGAGCTGTTCCTAGAGAGTTAAGATTCTAGAGAGCTTGGGACCCTTACCACTGGCGCATTAGGAGCCTGCCAAACCATTGGAGCAGTGCTGTTCTTGTGGCCGAGCTTGCTAGTACCAGGCAAGAATCACCAGCAACACTGGGAGACACAGCTGGCCTTAAGACTGTTTTCTGCAGGCTGCAGTGGGCTCTGTGTCTAGAGTTCTAAGAACCATCAGTGTGACCTAGAAGGTAGGCAGCCTGTCTCTGCCCTTCTCATCCTTTGATAAAGATCTGAAATTCCTTTCTGCTCAGCCCTGGGCCCAGCCGAATCACCTCCTGGGCTGTTTGTGGATACTGCTCACTGCCTTCTGAGACTCAGGTCTAGCCAAGAAGCCATGATGCTGTGTCTGAGCAGTTAGGAGAGACCAGATCAAGCTAATTAGCTTCTTGATGACCTCAAAGGCTTAAGTATGCCTCAGATCCCCCCCCAAAAAACCGACAACTCCCTGCCTCTGCCACATCCCCTCCCCCACCCCTGGTACCAGCATTCTATCCTCTGTTTCTTTGAGTTTCAGAGTTCTGTACTTCACTTCTGCTTCATTAGTCAAATATTATGGTCTGGAATTTCAGTTTCTCTCTTTCTATAGCTGATAGATCACACAGAAAGTCAATGGCCATGAAGAGACCAGAGCAACACTGCCAACCAACCTGACATTTGTGAGACATTGACTAACAACCAAAGAAGGCAGTCCTCTCAAGCACTCAACGAATATTTAACAAAATAAAGTACGTGCCTGGAAAACCCATTTAAAAAAGCCATGTAAATTGTTTTTAAAAACACAATAAAATTATACATATGTCCATAACAGAAAATTATCTGGAAAGTGAATAATGGGCTTTTATATAACCTGTGAATTGATAAGAGCCTCAAAAGAACTCTCAATATATTTTAACTAACATACAAATGAAAATTCAAGGGGCTGGAGGATGGGTTCAGCAGCTAGGTGCACCTGGTTGCTCTTGCCGAGGACTCATGTTCAACTCCCAGCACCCCCATTGGTGCTGGGACACACCGCTCACAACTGTCCGTAACTCCATTCTCAAGGTCTCTGCTGTCCTCTTCTGACATCCATGGGTACTAAGCACACACATGATACACATACATATATGTAGGCAAAATACTCATATATAAAAAAAATAATATATTTTTTAAAAGATGAACAAATGGTTTACCAACACTTTTCAAAAGGAGCTACAAAGTAGTGCTTAGAGAGCAACCCCCCACACTAAATCCGCTGCTATAACAAAATCCCTGAGACTGAGTACTTTATAAAGAAAGGGACTTTAACTTTGCTAGCAGTTTAGGGCTTAAAAGCCTGACTTCAGGCAGCCACGTCAGGTGAGCCCCTTACGTTGCATGCCATCCTGGTAGGTGACACCACATGGTGGAAGGCTGCGATGGATCATGGCTGGCTGTGGATGGGACCAAATTGGTAGAATGACCTTGCTTGATGACAATTCACTGTCAAAGTAACTAAGCCAGCCCACTGAGACCTAACTTCATCCTCTGAGATAGATAGCTATTAGTCTTTTCCAAGGTCGGTGCCTCAGTGAACTCGTTCCGTCGTACCTCAGACCCTACCTCTCAAAGGTTCTGCCACTCGGGTATGCCACACCTTAACCAAGCTTCCAGCACACGAACCCTGGAGAGGCATACCCAAACCCTGATGATGGATCAGATAAAGGCAGTGTGTCTACTCCATCACCTATAATTTGAGGCAAGGATGCTCTAATTATAGCAAATTAAGTTTTATAAGAATTATAAAGAATTATAGTATATTAAACCTAAACCACAACGGCCAAAGAAGGTAACACGGAAAACTTTGAAGCCAAAAATAAGAAACTGTAAACAAAAATGAAAAAAAAAAACCCCACTTTGAGCCTTTAAAATTATCAGCAGAATTGGTAAACCGTCAAACATGATATACAGTAAAATAATGAGAAGAAAAATTGGTATACCCTAAACTTAGTATACAGTTTTAGCTACCATGTGTAGGGAATGGTCGAGAACCAGTGTGCCCATCCTGGTCAAGAACCTCCATGTCTACTGATCCTTCTCGGCTGGCGTGTTCGGGATCCCTGCCTTCTGACTGTAACTTCACTTTGACTATGACATTAGCAAGCAACCTCCCTCCTCCGCCCTCCGACACACACACACACCCTCTTACTTCTGCTTTCTGGCTTGTCTTGCTTGCTGACACTTTGAGGAAAAGCCACTTCCCTAGTTACAGACACCACTTAACAGCAGGAAACCTCCACTTGCTCTCCTCTGCCTCCTCTTCCTTGTGACCATCCCCACTTTCAAGCCTGCCAGTTTGGACTTTTTTCCACCCTCCATGCTGCCTGGTGCCTGGGAGCCCAGGCCTTCTGTGACTCCAGGACAAGAAGGTAAGTCTGACTTGTAGCGATCAATAATGGCGACCTCATGGCTGTCTGCACCATGGGTGGGCATTTAGAGGGCACGCCAATATCTGAGTGTGTGTGCTTCCCTGGCCGATACCGTCCCTTGGGCTAGGCCATGCCCTGGCCGACATTCGCTCATCTTGAGCTGTGGAGGAGTTGACAATTACTGCAGTTCTCATGTGGCAGAGACATCTTTCTCCCCTGTGTACATAACCGTTGGCACTTTCTTTAAGCACCGGAGTTAATCTGTGACTTTAGATACACTGTGAAGTCTCGGGAGTAATTCCACTGTAATTTCCTGGAATATTTTACAGTCGTGAATTTCAGAAAAACGCAAGTTTCCTTGAGTAGATATGGCCTGCCCTTTGTGTCAAACGTGGGTCGTTTGGCTTCTCTAGAGGCCTTGAGGGCCCTGTGCATATTGTCCTTGTGAGGTGGGCAGATGGGGAAGTAAAAATAATGCCTAGACGCTAGCAGCTTCAGCCAGGCTCCCACGGCCTACTGAAGCGGGGTCTGCTGGGCACAGTGTCCACTTTGGCCTCGAGGCCAGCCACCCAGCTGGCATTCTTTGGGATGGGGCTTGAGGTGGGAACCAGAAGAATAGGTGGCTGCTCACCTATCCTGGATACTTTGTCCCAAGATGATAGCAGGAAAAACCAGAAGACATTCTTATCAGGAAATGTTTGGTACTTGATCAGTTGTTGGTATCTTATGTGTGAATGTATGTGTAATGTGTGTATATATACATAGCTGTATGTATGGTGTCTGTGTGTGTGAGAGAGATGTATATGTATGTAAGTGTATGTATGGTATATGTGTGTGTTGTATGTATATATGTGTATATACTTGTATGTATGGTGTATGTGTATGTGTGTGTTGTTTGTGTGTGTGTGATGTATGTACGTATGTATGTATGTATGTATATACCTTTATGTGTATGTGATATCTATATATCTATATGTGTGTGTGTGCGCGTGTGTGTGGTGTGTGGTGTAATTATGTGTGTGTATACCTTTATGTGTGGTGTATGTGTGTGTGGTATGTACAGATATATGTGTATACCGGTATATATGGCATGTGTATATGTGTGTGTGTGTCTGTGTGTGAGAGAGAGAGAGACAGAGAATGCTGTCATGTGTGTCCCATGGTGCACATATGGAGGTCAGAAGACAACTCTGAGTGAGCGTCAGCTCTTTGTTGTTCAGTGCTGCATGTATAAGCTGCCTGGCCCATGAGCTTCAGGAAATTCTCCTGTCTCTACCTCCCAGTTTACAGTCCAGTGCAGGGATTAATAAGTGCTTCCTCGATGTGGTGAGTGGCTTGGGTGGCTCCCCTTGCTTGGCTTCTCTGCTGTGCCAAGGGACCGTTCAGAACATTTGCTCTGCCTGCCTGGCCAGGCCAGGGCTTATGATCTATGTGCTTGCCTCATATACAGTGTCACGTCAAGAAGGAAAATGCTGGCTTCCAGCAGAAGTTCTAAGTTTCCTGCTTAAAAATCACCAGGAGAGATGTCTGTATGAATTTCCTGTTCCTTTGCCCCCTCACCAAGTCTGTACTGGCCTAAAACCATGTGTGGAGCCAGCGCCTGAGCAGGTAGAAGCAGGACCTGCGAGGACTCTCTTCCCGTGTTCCAGAGTCATCTGCAGGCAATGTCAACCAGTCACCCAAGGTGCAAAAAGTGCCCGTGAGAACCAGGGTACACGCAGTCCTGGCTAGATCATGGCACCTTTCGTTCCAGAACTTTCTTCTCTCTACATGTTGTTAGGAAACAGGGCGCTCATGATCTCTCAGGCACAGTTGCTTAATGACTAGTTTGTTGCATCCATTCGGCAGGTCTGTCCAGTGGGTCTGTGATTTAGATTTAAGAGTTCTGTACAGCAGGGGCTTGGGAGATAGCTTGATTGATAAGGTGCTTGTCAAGCAAGAACAAAGACCTGAGTCCTGTACCCAACACTTGGATTTTAAAAAGCTGAATGTGCAGACGTGTGTGTGTGTGTGTAATCCCGGTGCTGGGGAGGCGTGGAAAGAGGCAGATTCCCGGGCTTGCTAGCTAGGTGGCCTGGCCTGCTTGGCAAGTTCCAAGCCAGTGGGATATTCTGTCTCAAAATGTAATGAATCGCACCAGAGGAACAGCATTTGAAACTGATCTCTCTCTGGCCTCCATACATCTGAATACCCACACATACATGAGCATGTACAAATATTAAGTGCATTTAGGTGGGCTGGTTGCTTGTTTGTAAGTAAAGGATTAATCTTCTGCGGACTACAGGCGTCCTCTGTGACTTGTGCTAATGGCACCCAGGTAGGCATAGAGAAGCAGCTTAGGGAGCTTGCCTGTGGCATCTGAGGATACCCGGCAGCCAGCTGAGATGGCTCAGCCTCTGCCAGCTGTGTTTTGGGGACTCTGTACTCTGAAGCTGTCTTGCACCACTCTGGTTTTGAAGGGTCAGGATGTGGTTTTATGTGTTTTATTGGCTATTTCTATATGATGGTGGACATCAAGCAGGCCCAGCCTTGGCTGTGCTTCCTGTCTCTGAAGTACAGGCTTATGCATTCTGAGACATCGGACATCTGAGCTGCTGCCAGGATGGACCAGGGAGATGCTCCTCAGATAAAGGTGTGGCTCCTCCTTGGGAGGCTAGGTATCTGTGCAGTGTGACATCCAGGCACGGTTCAAGGAATCTGGGGGACAGAGCCCCTGTAAGATAGCCTTCCAGAGGACAAGCCAATGTCTGACAATGAAGTTGACGCAGCTGCCCTGAGGAGTTCAGGCCCAGGCCCCTCTGGGTTTCATTCTTCCCTGCTTAGGCCGCACTTTGGGGCCCATGTGTTTTCTGCGTGGTGAGATCTCCAAGTAGAAGCCATGTGAATACTCATAGTTCCAGGAAAAGCGGTCTGCGCACAGACAGCTGAAGAGCTCAGTCCAGTGGGGTGGCCTGTCACCAACCAGCCTGACTAGACTAGTGAGACTGACTCTCCTGCCAGGCTGGGCTCATTCCTCTTTTTTATGAAAATTAGCGTAGCCCCTAGAGGAAGTTTTTCTTTTAAATGATGTTCTAGTGTTTAATTACTCAACTTAAGGCTGCAAGGAAATTTCCCAGGTACCCTTGAGTGGGTTGTTTTGCATCGGAGTGGCCATGTGGTTTCAAGTGCTATAAACCTGTATTTGCATCTTCCTGATTTTGTTTCTCTGTGTGGCCCAGAGTGGGCAGATGTTACCCTTGGGTGGTGTTTTCCCAGAGAGCTCTTTCCTTCAGCCACAGTCCACATTACACCAAGCGCTCTTGTGACCATGTGATGGGAGCACCAGTAATCTTAAATGACTAAGAACTGCTGTTAGCGTCCTGTAGGGAACAGGATGGGGTAGCTGGAAGGGGAGGGGAGCCTCCTAGCTATGAAGTGTGGGAAATAACTTTTAAGAATGTAGTTGCATATAGGTGAATATAGTCTTAACATATAAGTAACTGACTTCCTCTAAACTGCCAAGGCAGCATTCTAGCTCTTTGTCAAAGAGATTGGGTCTTTTCATGGAAGTGTGGGGAGAAGGGAAGAAGTTACTTAGAGCCACTGAACACTTGATCATGGATTCCTTATTTAAGGATCCACTGTTTCTTGATCCTGGGGTGAATAACTCAGTCAATGTGTTGCCTTGCAAGCACAAGGTTCTGAGTTTAATCCCATGCATGCCTATAGAACAACAACAGTAGCAGCAGACATGGTGGTTCACACTTCTCAGCCCGGGAGAGGTAGGAACACATGGATCCCTGGAGCTGCTTGGCCAGCCTAGCCTGTTTGGAAAGCTCCATGTCAGTAAGACAGCCTATCTCAGAAAACAAGACAGGTGGAGGGGGTCTGAGGAACAGCAGCTAAGGTTGATCTCTGTTGGGTGTGCATGCACACACACACACACATGTGCACACACACACAATTCATTAAAATGTATTTGGCATTCCAGTCAGCTATAGCACTCTGTCATTGTGGACATGCACTAAATGATTTCATTCCGTTTCTGTGAGAAAATGGCTCCTGACCAAAAGCAACTTGTGGGAGGAAAAGGTTGATTTGGCTTACCCTTTCAGGTCACAGTCTGTACTGAGAGGAGTCTGGGTAGGAACTTAAGCAGGAACCTGAAACAAAACTGTGTAAGAATGCTGCTTGCTGCTCACTTTCAGACTTGTGCTTATGTAGTTAGTTCTCTTATACAGCCTAGGACCACTTGCCTAGGGATTGTGCTGCCCATGGTGGGCATATAAACCATCCCACATAAACCATCAATCAAGACAGTCTCTCACAGACATGGATGCAGGCCAATGTGACCCAGACAATCCCTCAGTCGAGGTTTTAGATGACTCCTCATTTGTCAAGTTAACGGATGAGGCTAACTAGCCAGGACAGTGGCTCTCTTCTTGTCTCACAGCATAAACAGTTCCCATTCTCTTGATCTATTTAGGGCCACTTTTAAATAGCAGTTTTGTGTGTGTGTATGTGTGTGTGTGTGTGTGTGCTTTTTGTTGGTGACATCTCTACTGAAAATAGTCCCAAGCATGAGGCTAAACTGCTGCCTACTATCCCTAAGCACAAAGGGGCTGCTCTGTGCTTCATTGAGTAAACTCCCATGTTGGGTGAGCTTCTTACAAGCATGGGAGTCCTGCCCAGAGTTCAGTGTCAGTGTATTGACAATGGATATAAATTGTTTCTTTAAACAGGCGCATATCTGCTACAAGGGTGTTCCTTGTCTGGCTGGCGGAAGTGTAATCAGGGGATCTCCAGGATTAATCTTAAAATTTCCCTGAGAAACCGTGACTGAAAATTTGTAAATTCTAGACCCTTCTGTGGGAAGTATCTTCGGCTCATCATAGGAAGTAACTATATTTAGTGTCATGCACTGGAAAGTAGGACCAAGGATGAAACAGAGAGAGAAGGAAAGAAAAAGACACGAGGGTGTGTGAGCCATGACGCTTGTGACAGTAAAAATAAACCTGAACACTGGGATTCATCCCTGACCCCAACCACAGTAGATGGTAAGTCCTGGGCTCAGATGGCACTGCCCTGAGGGAAACCAAGCAGAATACTCTGGCCCCTGGCCTTTCTGTACACACAGAGAAGAAGTGAGGGGAGATAGGGCAAGGCCGGCAGCATTCCAGAACATACCCTCAGGCATGTGCGTCTCAGCACCTTCTTTCCTCACCTGAGTTCTCCTTCTCTCTTGGATTCTGGGTACCAGAAAGCCTTCTCCGGACTGCCAGAGCCCAGACCACTGGTTGGTTGACAGGATATTGAGATATTTGTTAGGCGCTGGTTGTGCCTGTGTTCTGCCTGTGGGTCTAAGGATCTGCCTGTGCTTGCCCTGAGAAATGCGATTCTTTAATTAGCTCAGTGTCAGTCAGAAACATCATATTTGCAAGGGCAGACACAGCTGTTGCTCAGTGTCTCTGGAGGTCATTGACTGACAAGATAGTACTACATTGGTGCCTATGATAGGACAAAGGTCACACAGTCCTCCTTAGCCCCAGGACTGGGGAATTGGCATGTGATTGTCTAATGGGAAAGGAAGTTCAGAAGTCAGTCCGTGAGTAATATGCTTGTTCTGCAGCATGGAGACTGGGCTGACACTCACCCGTGAAAAAGGCAGGGCTGGCAATGTAATCCTGGGCTTAGGCAAGCAGAGATAGGGAGGCAGAGCTCTGTAGCCAGTCTACCCAAGTCAGAGCCATAGCCAGTCTACTCAAGTCAGAGCCATAGCCAGTCTACCCAAGTCAGAGCCATAGCCAGTCTACCCAAGTCAGAGCCATAGCCAGTCTACTCAAGTCAGAGCCATAGCCAGTCTACCCAAGTCAGAGGGCTCTAGGTTTAATGATAGATCCTGTTACATAAAATAATGTGGAAAGAGAGGAAGATACCCGATGCCAACCTCTGGACTTCACATGTGCATGAATTATGCTCTCTCTCTCTCTCTCTCTCTCTCTCTCTCTCTCTCTCTCTCTCTCTCTCCTCTCTCTGTGTCTCTCTGTCTCTCTCACTCTCTGTCTTGTCTTTCCCACACATATATGCACACATGCAATCGCACGCACACCTACATTGGCACATTGCACACGTCAGTGTGAAGTGGTACCCTGTAACTGGTTACGAGGACTGCTGACAGATGCTCAGGGCTAGCAGAGGGAGAGGAAAACCGCAGCATGCAGGCAGCTTCCTGAAAGCATTCAGTTTTCTCCATTACCTAAACTACAGCCTTGGAGGAATGGCACCTTTAGGGAGTGTGCCTTAGCCCTTTGACGTCTGCGGTCTCTAAGTTCAGGCTCCTCTCATGCTCCACTCTGCACACCTATGGAGTCCGCTTTACAAACTCAGACAGCCGTTGACCTCTCCCTACAGCAGCAAGAACCTGAGAATCAACTCTGAAGGAGGGCTTTTGACTGAGCTAGAGACACACAGACAGCTGCCGTCCCTCTAGATTTAGCATTTCTTTCCTAGAATCCCAGGGCTCCTGGGAAGCCTGTCATAGACTCTTGGGCATATCCGAGGTAGATGTCTGTTAGTGTCTGTAAGATTGCAGGAAGTGTGCTCTGGTTAGCCCCTAGCTTAAACCTGTGAAGAAGCAAGGCTGTGCTCTGGACTTAGCGGCACAGTGTTCAGAGGGTGAGATGACACCATTTGGTACCCAACTGTGTTCTGAGGGTAGGGTGACATCATTTCTGAGTACCCTATCTTTTTCATGTGTCTGTTCCTGTTTGGTGAGCACATGCTTTCCTGCAAAGCACATGCTTCTATTCCTCCTCTGTATCCATGAAACCCACTCCTATCTGCTCAGAGCTTGCCTTCATGAGGCACCAGTTGCCATGGAATTCATCTTCCATCCATAACCAAAGCACTGCAGTCACTCTGACACTGTCCTCCATGTTCATAGGAGAACTGGGGAGGTGCACAGGTATCAAGGTCCTGCAGAGCCAGATGGGACACCCACAGAGCTTGCGGTTAGCTTCTGTTCTGCATCCCATCCATGTTGCCTTCTAGGCTTACAGGGCATCATAGACAAGTGTCTCTCTAGGCCTCCTGTCCTCTGTGGTCTCATGGCACCATGCTTAAAGAAAGAGAGCTGGCATCCTCATCAGACTGGCTGCTCCTGCTTGCAGGAGTCCATCAGGAGCCACTGAGGACTATGACATGACCTCAGAGAAGGAGGGTGTGTTTGGGGTTGTTGGACCCTCAAGCAATACTATAGACACCCCTCCTAGTCATCTGTAATTGTGCCCTACCTATGTGTGCATATGACTTGTGGTCTCAGGGCGGGGCTGGAGTATGTAGGATAGGGGAGATTAGTTAGAGAATAGAGATTCTAGCTTTGTAGCCATGGGGAAGCCATCATCCATGCTGGGTACTGATCTTCTAGTGTAGTTATTTTAGGGTCCTCCATTCTCCTACCCATAACCCCTCAGCTATGTTCTGTAACTAAGCCTAAAAAACCCATTGGTCCCCTAGACTGAATTTTGGTGGACTCAGAATTCTTTGGACCCTTATGTGGAAGGGGGAGATGTCTCCACAACATCTGCTCATTGTTGAAAATGATCATCAAATAAATGAGAGGACATGGAGTTATTTATTGATTAGTGAAACCAAAGATACAATGACAGGCTGCATTGAATCTGTGGTCACGTCACCGCAACTAATCTATTGGCCTCCAGTGTAGTAAAAGAGAAGTCCCCGCCATCCTAAACACACATACCAAGAACTGGTCCATCCCCTCTGTTAAGGCTGCCCAGGCTGAGCGGCTCTGAGATGCTACTGTGAACGGCTTTGGAGAACCTAATGGGTGGGATGAGATGGCAGTACAGCTGTCTCCATATGTAAATAGAGGGTGGGGAGGGTGTTACAACCACATGTGGAAGAGAAACTTCTCATTCTCCAGAAGCCTAGGGCAGATGTTGGACAGCTGGGACCATCCACAGCTGTGCCTTTTAGACCAAAGAGATCAGGGCAACAGCTTCAGGGCTGGTGATGCATTTTTTTAAAAAGGAGCTTGTACAACATGATGTTTCCCACACAACAATTGTGTGGGAAAATTAGGAAAACATGCATACTCTGGGGATACTGACACAAATAGGAAGAACGTGTTGAGTGCCTGTGGGCGGGCCTCTGAGGTACCTGAGAGCAACACATGTGAATGGTGTCCTAGGGCTGCAGAGAAAAGAGGGGGAATCCAATGAAACAGCATTTTGTTACTGAAGCATGAAGCATGTGACAGAGGTCCCTACCCTGCAAAAACCATGAGTTTCTGTAAGACATGAGTGAGCTCCATCAACACAGACACGGAGCTAGGCATCTGGATAACTGGTGCACTGGTCTCCAGGGTCATCTGGACTTAGACAAGTTAGACTTTTAGCATTTTCATTAGGAAAATAGCATATACCCACAGTAAACTCTCTAAAGAGGAGCCTGTGCCCATTAGGCGCATGGTTTGTGGACATTTGGTAGACCCTGAAACATGAGCCACCGAGTTAGAGTGTCCAGACCTTTGAAACTTACATTTTCATATAAGGGAAAGATGGAAGCAGTCGAGAAAGGAAATGGACACTTAATTGAATTTAAATGAGGATGTGTTGGGGAGCAATGGGGGGAGGGGGGCAAGACACACACCGAAAACTCTGATCATGAGGCTTTCAAGGGGATGGGAGGAACTTACACCACAGGCCTGGGAGGGAAGAAAGTCATTAGCTAGAATGCTGTAACCAAGAGAGGATAAACCTGGCATCTGAGGCCTGGAAGGACAGTGTGGGACACAGCTGGAGTGGCTGGAGTCAGACCAAGGAGGGCCTTGTAGGCTGGGGCTGTACTTGTCAAAGAGGAAACAAAGAATGAGGCCCAGAGGAGAGGACCAGGTAAGACTGGG
>NW_022196913.1:57056093-57058759 GCF_008632895.1 Mastomys coucha
GGAGCCATTTGCAGACCGTGTTGCTAGGCAAACCCTAGCAACTAGCAGGTGAACCTACTTCTAGACCTTTCAGCCCTTGGTCACACTGGTGAACATTGGGACTAGTCTGTTCCATGTGTGTCCATGCTTGGAGAGAGAACAGTCTTTTATGACTCCAGGGACGATCTATAGAGGACAGGAGAGAGGGAAGGCTCAAACCAGTCTCCAGCATCGCCCTCACTGGCTATTGCTTTCATTAGGGGAGAAAGCAATATGGTGGTCTCTCAAGATGAGGGGTCAGGGTAAGGAGTGGAGCTGGGAAGGTCAAGCTATCTCTTGGGAATGCAGGAGTAATTTAGGTGAGCCAACGCAATGCATAGCGTTGACCTCCCTAGAAAGACTGGATGTCTGTTTAATCAACAAATTACGATCAGCAAAAAAATGTTATGACGCTCCGTCAAACATTGAGAGCTGCCCAGGCACAGAGGTGTAAGAGTCCTATTCATATCCTTCCACAGCCAGCCCTGCTGACATGTTAAAAGGAGGTGACTTTGTCACGATGGACCATGAAGAAGGTCGAAGTGTGGTTAAAAGGAGGTGACTTTGTCATGATGGACCATGAAGAAGGTCCGAAGTGTAGAAGGAGGACAAACAGCCAAGGGGATCTCAAAATATGAAAAAGAGAAAAAAGAAAAGAAAAACATTCCCTAGGTCTGGGTGCTCGCTTTACGGGGACAAGGGCTTGAGTTCACCAACCAGAACCCATGCAAAAGAGCTAAGCCTGGTGGCACACACATGTTTGTGATCCTACCGGGAGCTTTCGACACCAGTTCTCACTGGAAAGGCAGCAGTGAGGTAGCATCAGCAGTGAGGCCTAAGGTTATTTATCTTTGGTAATCCTTCTGCATAACAAACTCTTGCTAGCAGCAGCATGGAACTGAGAAGAAAAATGGCTTAATTGCCAGTGCTTTTCTCTCTCCAGCTCAGGAGCTCCTGGGGGTTGGGGGTGGTGTTTTAACTCTTTGTTAACCAGAAAGAAAGAAAAGGAAGAAAGGTAGAAATCAGTCACACACAGAGCCATGCAGACTCTGGATGAAAAATAAAAGAGGCTTGATTCATTTTATACACACACACACACACACACATACATTTTGATCTGGCCTGACCACCTATCTTATCAACCCCACAAGTGTTCATGCATACTGACATACACACATCTATACTTACATAAGCATCACACACACACACACACACACACACACACACACACACTTGGTAGATAGAGCAAAAGCTCCCATGAGCAAACTCCATTGAGAAAGTGCCAACACAGAAAAAATTCATTTATTCTGGTTGAAAAATAAATTCCAATCTTTCTTGTTCAAAGAAAGAAAATGCTTCTACCTTTTTATTGCTGAAAATAAGAAAGTAAGAAAAGACTCCCAAATAAGAAAAAAACCTCATCCTCTTTATTGCTGAGAAAAAAAGCCTCATCTCTCTCTCTCCATATTGGTGAAGGAAGAAAAAGGCTTTTCCTTTCTATTGCTGAGTGACAGAAGCCTTGTGTCCTGTCATCTGTTGTTCTTAGCCCTTACACTTTCTCAGGAGAATGGATCACATGGCTTTTCCAAGCATCTTTACACTCCAAAAAGGGTTCATAGTGAAGTCAAGACATTATTCAAGTCAATAAATCAAATAAGGAGTTACAGCAAAAGTGTTTACATGTGTTTCCATTAAGACTAGTATCTAAATAAACATTTACTATCTATCTTCTATATCTATAAGCTCATTAAAAGTTAAAAAAATACTTCTGTCATAAGTTAGCATGGTTTTGTCAAGAGGCAAATTATTTGCCTTGTGTCTCATTAGTTTTGAAGTTTTGTATAGATAAATTCAGTCAATATTTTATCTTCTGTCCTTTTACTTGCAGTAAATTTCCCCTCCCAGTTTACGACCTTCAGTTATCAAATAATGGTTTCCCAGCTTGCCTAGAAGGAATATTTTTTCCTGATCATAAATTTGTTCCAACCCTGCTTCCTTATCCTACTGCAATTAGCCCGTGACACATGAACGGTTACAGAACTCTAATTGCAGCTTCCGTACAATAGAGGATTTAAAATTACTTGTATAAATTTAGGAGTTCTATATAATCATTATTAGGAATTACAAAATCATCCATTGCCTACCTAGCATTACTACAGAGTACTACAGAGTAGTAATGCTACGTAGGCAATGCTATTTTCTGCGGATCATCTTCGTCGTTCGCAGAAAATCTGCCCGACAGGGTAGGCTAGTGCCCAGGAATGAGACTATGTAACAATGACAGGAAATCTCTTGTGGCCCTGCCTCTCAGCTCACCTGTCACAGGCCATGAAAAAATGGTGGTCCACTCCAGGAAAGGCATCTGCTAACGTTTAGCCTTTCCTAGATGGCTCCTGAAATAACCCCACCACTGGGGAAGTGGAGACAGAAGACCTTGGGATTGCCAACCCGCCAGTCTAGAGTCTCTGGCCAACTTCCGGTCCAATGAGAGGCCTGGTCCAATGAGAGGCCTGTTCCAATGAGAGGCCTGGTCCAATGAGAGGCCTGGTCCAATGAGAGGCCTGTTCCAATGAGAGGCCTGATCCAATGAGAGGCCTGGTCCAATGAGAGGCCTGGTCCAATGAGAGGCCTGGTCCAATGAGAGGCCT
>NW_022196913.1:57058813-57061943 GCF_008632895.1 Mastomys coucha
GTCCAATGAGAGGCCTGGTCCAATGAGAGGCCTGGTCCAATGAGAGGCCTGTTCCAATGAGAGGCCTGTTTCAAAAAGGAAAAAAAAAATAAAGTGACTGAAAACAGCACCTGCAGTTGACCTCTGGCCTCTAAAGGTACACACGCACAAGCATCCACGTGAACTAGCATGTGTGTTCACATACATTTCCATAGTGCTAAGGCCTTGGATGTGTAGCTTATATCCTAGAAGGCCCCAAGAGAGTGAGAGATTTGCTGTGTTCTGATGGGTTCCCCATATACCTCAGGGTACAGTGCCAGGATGCTTGTCACCTGTGCCTACATGGCATCTTTGAGTTGTGCCATGTAGGATACATGGAGCATGACTTTCAGAGAGAAGGCTGTTTCATATAAATCCATGTGGCACGGGTATGATGTGTCTATATGTGTTCACGCAGTGGTGTGTGTATGTGAGGTATGTGTATATGCTGTGTGAAGTGTGTCCACTGTGAGGTGTACTTGTGTATTCTGGGTACACGCGCTGGCTGTGTATGTATACTGTGTAGGGTATATGTGGGCTATATGTTATGATGTCTGTGTGCTGCGTGCACCTGTGATACGTGATGTGTTTATGTTGTGTGTGCCATGTGGTGTGTATGAATGTGATATGTGTGATATGTGGCATATATTATGATGTGATGTGTGCATGTATATAGTACGTGTGGTGTGTGTGTGTATGGGATATGTGTTTGCAGTATGTTGTGTGCATGGGAGGTAGTTTGAAAACATCGAGAGATAAATGCTCTCTCCCCAGATGGGAAAGGATTGCTTCGTCCAGCTTTTCTCAGATGACCAACATTTTTTACTCTTTGAAGACTTTCTGGGTGGTGCTGTGCATCTTTTTCACTGTGTTCATGCATTCACGTCTCTTCTGCTGAGTATGTTCCTCAGAGGTAACGCCTCCCCATGTCAAGCTCCTCACACACCTCCAACTACTGACTTTTATCTGCTGGGGAGGAGGAGCAAACCAGCCAGGGCTCTGGATGTTTCTCTCAGAGGCACCCAAGGCCAGAGAGGGCACTCTGGGTAGATGTTAACTGTTTATAACTCGGGGAGCCACTTGCTGCTCTTTCTACCCTAGGCAGGAGATGAGAAAGCCTGTGGTAATGAGGCCATGCCTACAGCTCTCTGAGGTGTGACTACAGTCCTTGTTTATATGAAGTAGGCTGCACAGCCTTGGGATGTAGCTCAGCTGTAGAGTGCGTTTCTAGCATGCATGAAGCTCTTGGTTACACCTCAGTGCCACATAAACCAGATGGATAGTTCGTGCCTCTGATCTCAAACTGGGGAGAGGGAGGTGGAGGGATTAGAAGTTGAAGGTCATCCTTGGCTACACACTGACTGAGTTCAAGGTCATCTTGGGCAACTTAAGACCCAACAGACTGAGCAGGGATGTATAGCTTTTCTTGGCATGTTCTGTGCCTTCTGGGGCCATCAAGGGCTTTGAGTTCTCACTGGTTCTGTCCCATGGACCACTGTCTACACTCAGGTTATGCCCTTGAGAACCGTGTCCAAAGACTACTGGAAGACTGGGAATAGGTAATAGAAAGGAACACACACACCAGTGTACCCCTCTAAGCTAGAAACGCTTGTATCCCTGTGGAGACGGTTCGGGTGGGTACAGCCAGTGTCTCTTGCAGTATGGGCTCCTCATTGTGACTCTCCCATCTTTATGGTTCCCAGGTACTTCTCCACATACCTCCCAGAACGCTAAAGGGGTGCAGACATGGCCGGCAATGCTGCGGACAGCGCCAACCACCTGACCTACTTTTTTGGCAACATCACCCGGGAAGAGGCCGAAGACTACCTGGTCCAGGGAGGCATGACCGATGGGCTCTACCTGTTACGCCAGAGCCGCAATTACCTGGGCGGTTTTGCTTTGTCAGTGGCTCACAACAGGAAAGCACACCACTACACCATCGAGAGGGAACTTAATGGCACCTACGCCATCTCCGGGGGCAGGGCCCATGCCAGCCCGGCAGACCTCTGTCATTACCATTCCCAGGAACCTGATGGCCTTGTTTGCCTACTCAAGAAGCCCTTCAACCGGCCCCCAGGGGTACAGCCCAAGACCGGACCCTTTGAGGACCTGAAGGAGAACCTCATCAGGGAATATGTGAAACAGACCTGGAACCTTCAGGTGAGACTGCTGGTCCTGAGACCAGGGAGCCCTCTAAACCTACTCAGAAACCTTTGCCTCCTTTCCACAAAGACTAAGGCAGCAGACGCCTGTGTGCCACTCCTCTTCGCTGCCTTTCTTCCCAGCCCATCTGCTTATGGGACCAAAGCAGAGTCCTCACACCCCCTCCGCTCTCTGTCCTCCTCCCTTCCCCATGAAGGAGAAGGTTGTGTTTTAATTTCACTCCTTTGGGCTTTTATTCTTTTTTTAAATCCAACTCTGGCTATTCATTCCCAAGATCTGTTATTCTCTCACTAGGAAGGAAAAGAAAATCTGCCCTTTCCGCACCTAATCTGTCTCCCTGTTTTTATTTCCACCTTGTTTCTTTCTGCCCCAGGCTGCTCGCCTGGGCCTCCTCTGATGGCCTTCCTACAGGTGTGTTGGGGTGGGGAAGACGGGACCAAGGCCAGCTGAATCCTGACAGACATGAAGCTGCAGGTGCCTTCCTCACACACATCAGCCTTTTAAACTTCCTTTTTGGTTGCATGTATTGACTTTGTGTGTTAGAGACAGGTGTCTACAGGTCTATGACATGTGTGTGGAGGTCAGATGACTCACAGGGGTCAGTCTCTTTCACCACATGAGTCCTGGGAATAAAGCTCAGATGGTCAGGTTCAGCAGCCAGCACCCTTAACTGCTGAGCTGTCTCAAGACCCCCAACCTCACACACATCTTATAGTTCCTTGTCTGTTATGAGATTACTTGGTTTTCACACTGAGACTAGTTTGAGTATAGAGCTGTCTTTGGAGGATCCATTCTCTTAACCCAGTGGTTTATGATCTACATTCTCAAATTTTTGTGTGACTTTTCAAGGGCCCATGTCTTCATTCCAAAGCATATTCCTTTATTTATACACTTGGAGACATGCAAGTAATATACAGAAGTCTTACTGGTTCCTTTATGAATGAGAAAA
>NW_022196913.1:57061953-57064738 GCF_008632895.1 Mastomys coucha
TGATTTGCTGCGTAGGACCCGGGACAGATGGATCCAAGTTTTCTCTAACTGGCCAGTTCAGTCTCTCTCCATTCACTGCAGGGCCAGGCTCTGGAACAAGCTATTATCAGCCAGAAGCCCCAACTGGAGAAACTGATCGCCACCACGGCCCATGAGAAGATGCCCTGGTTCCATGGCAACATCTCCAGAGACGAATCTGAGCAGACGGTCCTCATAGGGTCAAAGATCAACGGAAAATTTCTGTGAGTGACAAGCCATCTCCTTACCTTCTCAGCCAGAGGTAACGGCTCCCCCATTTAGAACCCAGGTGGCCCCAGGAAGGTGTCACATATCACCATCTATCAACATGGGAGTTGGTGTCACTTGTGACCCAGCATGTGTTTTATCTAGTCTGACCATAAAGTGTGACATCGTGCCTAAAGAAAATAGTGTTCGGCTCCATGAGGATTGGGTTTGTTATCCAGCATGGTGAGACCTGAAGTGCTTTGGAGGGATATTTGCACACATGTAATGAGAAGTTGTGGGATCTCATCCAAGCCCGAGTTAGAAATTCATTTACGTTTTTGAAGCACTTGATGCTTATAATTTCTGGGCAATTTTGTGTGTGGGGGGGGCGGGCTTTCCTGTTCACGCATGTGTGGAGATCAAAAGTGGACACTGGGCATCTCTACAGTTGCTTTCTGTCTAATTTATCTTAATATCTGTTTCTTATTTACTATTGTGTGCGCATGCTGGGTGGGGGAAGTGCTTGTGTCATGATAGAGGCCAGAGGACCACTTTCATGGAGTTAGTTCTCCCCTTCCACCTTTATGTGGGTTCCAAGGACTGAACCCAGGTCACTGGGCTTGCGTAGTATCTTAGTCAGGGTTTGTTTTCCTGCACAAACATCATGACCAAGAGGCAAGTTGGGAAGTAAAGGGTTTATTCCGCTTACACTTCCAAATTGCTGTTCATAATCAAAGGAAGTCAGGACTAGAACTCAAGCAGGTTAGGAACTTGGAGGCAGGAGCTGATGCAGAGGCCATGGAGGGATGTTACTTACTGGCTTGTTTCCCCTGGCTTGCTCAGCTTGCTTTCTTATAGAACCCAAGACTACCTAGAGATGGCACCACCCATAAAGGGCACCATCCTTGATCATTAATTGAGAAAATGCCTCACAGCTGGATCTCATGGAGGCATTTCCTCAAGGGAAATATCCTTTCTCTGTGATAACTCAAGCTTGTGTCGAGTTGACACACAAAACCAGCCAGTGCACATGGCAACCAACCACCTTTGCCCAATGAATTAGCTTGCTGGCCTTCCCTTCCCACCATGTATTTTGAGAAATAGTCTCTCACTGAAGCCGGGGCTTGCTTATTTGTCTATACTGACTGGCCAGTGGCCCCCAGTAATCCTCCTGGGGTTACAGGCACTCACTGCCACACCCAGATTTTTTTTACATGGGTTCTTGGGATGAGTTTAGGACCCCATATTTGTCCTCCCCCGACCCTTGCAAACTCCCTGCCAACAGAGAAAAAAATCTCATGGAGGCTGTAGTATGTCACAGTGTGTCCCAGAGCATACCTTTTGTCCACACTGTTATGCTTGTAAATATTCATTGCAATGACTTGTTTGTCTTATACAAAGCCCCTGGCTTCTGCTGCTGTCTCAGTACTGGAACCTCACTGGGATTCCTCTCAGATCTCCTGCTGTTGCCCTGTGTCACGGAGATCCTGCAGCTTTGGATCTATAGGACCAGCCAGGCAGTTCCTAGATGGGGTAGATATTGGGATGGGCCATTCAAATCCCCGAATCTGGGCAGGTAGCTTGTGTGTGGCTATGCTGTAGGCATGATACAGGATACACGGGTCACTCTGGGAACCAGTTTCCATGACACTCATGCTAAGGAAGACCCGTGTCCTCCCTGATCCTCCATCCTGTCATGAGGTACTCAGCAAGTCTCTGGGCCATTTCTGTACACACTCCTGTTGGGTGTAAACTTGTGCATGGAGCACACTTCATCTCCACAGCCCTGTCTTGTGCTCAGTGCTCAGTGCAACGAAGAGAAAGCCAAGACAACCACACAGGAGCCTTTGGTAGAAACAGAAGAGTGCAGCTCGATTTCATGCGGATCTGTTTATGGTCCGGTGTATAGCAAGTCCTCTGTTTTGGGACAGCGTGCACCCTTGAACCCCTCATTAGTAGTAATGCCACCTTCTCTCGGGTGTGACCACGGAAGGATCTGGAAACCTTTCCCGCTTCTCTTTCCTTCCTCACCCTCTGCTAGTTTCCCACCATAATCTACCAGCTGCCTGTGGAAGAATGACAGGGAAGGCCAAATCAGTGGGAGTATGCCACCAAAGCTCCCTCCACCCTGAAGAGAGAGCACAGTCTACCTGCCCTCACACGGTTTCCTCCCAGCCATCTGTGATGAAGCTCAAGGATGCCCACGATGCCCTAGGGGCTGAGTCCACCCCTGGTGTTCATCTCCTACACGTGGAATGCCACTGTGACGGTCTAGACTCATTACTACATCCTTCACCCCCCCAAGTCCCCTTCACACCAAAGAATTCAAGAGTGAATGAAGCTTCAGGCCTTCAGCCAGAGCCTGCAGGAGCTGCTGACAGAACTGCACAAAGTATAAGAGTCCCCAGGACGGCTGTGGAGGCAGCAGGCTACCGTTGTATTCCCAAGAGCTATAAATTCCATATTTGTGGAGTCATCAAGACAGGAAGTCACTAAACTGCTGTTTGAGTCAGAGTTCCTATTTTCTGACTAGTGACATACATTGTGCAAAGAAAAAAAA
>NW_022196913.1:57064748-57076846 GCF_008632895.1 Mastomys coucha
AAAAAAAAAAAAAGGAAAAGAACACAGAAGCAGTTATTCATTCAAAAAGAGAGCCGTGTGTCTGACTGGAGAAGCATAAGACATCATGGTGGGAGATAGGCTTCTGTGACCATGCATGCACATGGGCCTTCCTCACCACATCATCATGCTTTCTATGTCAGGGAAGATGTCAGCCATTCAGGTCCACATGCTACAGAGCCTGTGACATCATAACATGTCACTCCCTGCCATGGTGTCTCATAAAATATGTGTCTATGCATATACATATTCATGAGTGTGTGCACATGTATACGTGTTAGGGATGGGGTCAGAAGTCAACACTCAATGTCTTTCTATAACTTCCCATCCATTCTGGGTACCTTGGGAGCAAGGACTGGGCTCTTGTCTTCAGTCTATATTCTTAGCTTGTATAGTATCTCAATGGGAGGACCTCTCTGAGGATGGACGTACAAGAGGCTGTGCGAGAGGAGGAGGAGGTTAGCTGTCCTAGCAGAAGGAATACCTGTGAAAGCCTAGTGACTTCGTATTGACAGAACATGTTGCATGTGACCAGCCATGGGAAGGGAGGTCCCTACATTGCTGTGGAAACTGTGTTAAAGCCCTTTTTTCTTTTACTTAATAATGGCTCAAGAGAAAGATTAATGATGCCTAAGAGAATCTGTGCTTAGTTCAGTCCCCTCTAGTTTCAGGCATCTGCTGGGAGTCAAGTTGAGTCTCCCTGTGGATGGATGTCTGCTGTCCTGGATCACCCTGAGTCATTGTGGAGATGAACTGGGTCAGGTGGGGAGATGAGGTGGGGACTGTGGTAGACGGGTGCTCCCAACATCCACAGATCTATCCAATCAACTCTGAAGAAAGCTCACATTCCCCCTTGTTCTTTAGAGGAAGCGTGGGCTCCTTACTGAAGCCTCTCTAGCCTGCTTGATGCCCACTGCCTCTTCTCCCGTGTCACGTGGGCTTGTTGCCATGTTTCTTCTCATATCAACTTTTGTTTGATCTCTGTCTAATCTGTCCTTTTGCTTGTTAACTTTTTAAGAAGTTATATTTTTCAATGTCTAGAAATTAAATTTGGAGTAGGGTTTATTTTTCAAAATTGTTTCTCGGCAGTTTTAGGAGCATCTCATTGGTTGGCTGGTGATTGCTGTTTTGTTTCTTTAAGCGATCCAAGCATAGCTAGTTTCTAACCCATTTCTTGTGGTTTTAATGCTGAGCATGTCCAGATACATAATCCCATTTTCCTCCATGTTTCTCTTATCCGATGCCTCTTTTCTCATAACTCGTGCTTACTTATATCTGAGGTGATCTTTTTGAGCTCGTACTTGGTTGATACTCATCTGTGGGTGCACTGAATGTTCTGTGCTCAAATGCTTTCCTTCAGGATTCAAGTGGTGGTTGCTACCCTGAAGGCCAGCTCCTGCCCACTGTAGTGCTGGTAACCGTGTTGTCCTCAACCCTACTAATGTTGGTGTGTGTGTGTGTGTGTGTGTGTGTGTGTGTGTTGGTGCATAAGCAAATGCTTGCAGGTGTACATGCGAGTGCATGCATACAGAGGGCAGAGGCCAACCTTACATGTCACTTCTCAAGAGCCAACCACATTGTTCCTTGAGACAGGACCTGGAGCTCATCAATTAGACTAGGTTTCCTGATCAGCGAGTTTCAGGGATCCATCTCTCTCCACCTCCCCAGTGCTGGGATTTAAAGGATGCATCCCCACTTCCAAATCCTTATGCTTGCTCAGCAAGCATTTTACCGGCTGGACCATCTCCTTCAGCCCCAAGCCTGTGCTGCTGTTTTCATTTGCCAAACAAGTTTGCCTCCTCAAGTCTCAGCTCACATTGTGTTCTATGCATACTTTTCAAAATTACACTGTAGGCATCAAAGAAATCCTTCTCTTTGTTCATTAAGGAATGAAACAGTGGCTGTTGTGAGTCTCCTGGGCCACGGTGAAAGCATGAGTTCAGTCAGTCAGTCTTCCCACGCTGGTATGGGTGATCAAAGCAGGTCATTCATTTGATCTGTGTGGGTTTGCCACCAGGGCCATCAAAAAAAAAGCACCATAGCTCGTCTGAAGAAGAAAGTTCAAAGACTGATGTCACCGTCAGTTTCCTGATGCTGCTCAGAGGCCCTGGGAAGCTGGAAGAGAAGCCACAAAAAAAGGATCTCTACCTAGGTACTGGAGCAGAGACACAAAGAGAAAGCCGTGAGGGGCTGGGTGTATCCCTACCTTGTAAAGACCAGCGTTCAGCCTCAGGAGGTAGTCCCTGGGAGCTGTCCACCGAGTGGTCGAGCAGGATCTTTCACCTGTTGATCATGCTAGGACAAGCAACTCCCAGAGACCCACCTGCCTCTGCCTCCCAAGCGTGGGGGACTGCAAGCACGAATCGTGACACTTGGCTATGTTTGCTCGCCGTTTGCTTGCTTGCTTGCTTGCTTGCTTGTTTTAATAGGGATTCTAGGGTTTGAACTCAGGTCATCCTGGTTGCGAGGCAAGCACTTACCTACTGCACCACCACCACAGTGCAGGGAGAGACGTTTGTGGAAGACGTTTTAAAGGATGCCCGGGTGGAGAGCACATGTTTGGCACGCCTCAGATCTGGTTTGCTTTCAGGGTCTGCACAGACAACACCCAGTGTTGCTACCTCAAAGGTGTTCGCAGACACAGCGTTTCTGTACCGGATGTCACTCACTCCAGGATCCCTATCTCCTCTTTCCTTAGACCTACTGTGCATTCTTAGCTCTGAGAGATGATCTTTTTTCCCCACCTACTATTCGCCTCTCTCCTCTCCTTCCTTTCCCTCCCCTCTTCTGTCCCCGCCTCTTCCATCCCCTCTCCTCCGGCCCATTCATTTTTCCTCCTCTTTTGACTCTGACTCCACCACAGATGCCCCTGGACAAGAGCAACAGAGACCGAATGGTCCTCAGGCTGGGGTGAACCCACTCCTCTGCTCTCTCTGCATCAGATGCAGACCTCATCCCTAGAGTCTTAGACACTGCAGCCTTCCGTGTCTCATTATCTCCCAGGCCTTCCACTCAGTGTCTTGTCTCATCACCACGCACACATTCTTTTCCCTTTGAGGGCACACAAGGGCAGAGAAGAAAGTCACACTCCCCTCTCTCTCACATCTGTGAGGCTCAAGGTCTGTCTGCCAAGCCATCCATGAACCAGCCCCTAGAGGAGCTGTGCCAAGGAAGAACCCAGATTCTAGTAAGGCACAGAGTCCAGCGTGAGCCTCAGAGCGGCACCCTAAGACTAGCACTTCGCAAGAGCAAACTGCAGATCCCGTCACTTACTTATTTCAAGGAAACCGTTGGGTAGAAAGAGTCAAATGATGAGCCAGGGAGACAACAAAGTCAGTGAGGTGATTTTCTTGCAAGCTTGGGGACCTGAGTTCACTCCTCAGAACCCACAAGTGTGTTTGTTATCCTAGTACTGAGGAAGAGATAGGAGACTCTCAGGAGCATGGTGACCCGGTTCAGTCAGAGAACCATGTCTCAAAAAGTAAGGCGGAGAGTAATAAAAGAGGAGCCCAGTGTCGACCTCTGACTTCATCATACACACACCCTTACACATACCTGCAAATGCACATGCATACACATGCCCACATATGCATGCCCACGTACACACATAGAGCTAAACATTAGTCAAGGGATCCTATGAGCAGTCTAAGGCCAATAAAATCCAGCAAAATCAGAAAGATTAACCTTGGGACTCTCTCCATAGTCTTGGCCATGGAGTGTGTGACATGGTATGACACCCACGACACCTGCCAGAGTCTTTAGAAATAGCCCGCAGCCAAGATGGAAGCCAGGCAGCAGCTTCCTAAATAGTTCTCTTGCTTCTGAGTTAAAAATTAATCTCAGTCAGATCTGTCTGTAGCCTGCAGATTACTCTGAATTTCTGGGCTGTTGGTGCAGCCAGCTCTTCTGGTCCCTATTGTTTATAGTTGTTGAGCCCGTGGGTTTCCTGGCTCTGCCTTCATTTCCTCCCAGCTACCATGGGCACTGCTTAGGCTGTGGATCAAAGCTGTAACCACAGCTGTTGGCTACCTATTATAATTTCCTTTTTCATAACCCTTTCAACCTAAATCAGGCACTACCTATCTCTCTCATCACACTTCAGGGTCCTGCACATTTCCACGGGGGAGGGGGGGCAGGAACCAAAGTAAAAAGATTCTAGGAAATAGAATGGATCCGTTGCAATTTTCCCCTTACTTTCTGGAGAGCATTTAGAAAATGAAAAAGTGGGAGTCTGTTGTGTCAGCGAGCTTGCAATAACTTTAATTAAGTTTGTGATGTATTTTATGTTTGCTCCCCCAAACAGGTACAAAGGAAAACTCCTTTGTAGCTTACATTCTTTGTGGATGTTTTTCTGTACCTAAAAATAGTTTCCCCTTTCCCCAGGACTCCTAGCCAGTGTCTGCCCAAACTAAGAAATCTATCAAAGAGTCTAATTAGGTGAAATACCTTGAGCAGCTGCAAGCAAGGAGGAAACACATTTTAAAAAAAAAAAATGGGTAGTTGTTATCACAATTATGTATACAGCATTAAGAATTACCAGTTTAGCCGGGTGGTGGTGGCACACGCCTTTAATCCCAGCACTTGGGAGGCAGAGGCAGGCGGATTTCTGAGTTTGAGGCCAGCCTGGTCTACAGAGTGAGGGCTATACAGAGAGACCCCCTGTCTCGAAAAACAAAAACAAAAAAAAAAAATTACCAGTTTAAGGTGGAGAGGATGATGTTGAAAGTATTTGCTTGTTTGTTTGTTTCGAGACAGGGTTTCTCTGTATAGTGAGTAACTCTGTAAATCAGGCTGGCCTCGAACTCAGAAAACCACCTACCTCTGCCTCCCAAGTGCTGGGATCAAAGGTGTGCACCACCGCCGCCCTGGGAAAGGTATTTAAAAGGTGACAAAATGTAACTGAGGGTGAGATGCGTCCTCCTTGGAAGGAGGATGAAATGAACGCCCATGAAGAAGAACGTGGACTCCAGAATATGTTGGCAGACATTTGGGGTTTCTTTACTGGGTTCTTATATCTATCTACCACCCTTCCAACCCTTATTCTATCCTAATGTCTTCTAACCTGCCAACACTAGGTAGGAAAGAAAGGTTGGGGGGGGAAAGGGTCACAGATCTCTTTAGACTACTTCCTGCTGACGAGGGGTGTCAGGTGCCTTGGGGCAAGCCCAATCTCTGCCATCAGGATATCTCCAACCAGCAATCCAATAATAGCAAAGGTAGCAGCAGGAACCAGCAGCCATTGCCACAAGCCCTCTCAGGAGTCCCAAGAACTCCAGACGTAAACTGTCTGCAGCTGGCAAAAATCTCGCCCTTCCTAGAGCACGAGACAAATCATAGTCAGCAGCTGTGGACAATCTGAAGCAGCCTCATATCCCATACCTGGGATTACACAAAACATAACCGCGTTTTAAAAGAGATCAATATTCTCACTACAGGAATAGGGCCTAGCTTGCTTATGTCAACCTTTACTCTGCTGAGTGCCTGTCTGTCTCTAACAGCTGGAAATGGACCAGTTGACCCCGTGATGTGAGTAGGGTGAGGAGCCCTTCCCAGGTGGCTCTTCAAAGTAGCAGGGCTGTGTATGCTCCCAACAGCTACACAGGAGGGTGTTGCTCCATCTCAGCAACACTTGGGATTTGTCCTTGTTTAGATGTCTGCTGGGGTCCCCAGCTGTGACATTTCCACCGCTTAATTTGTATTGCCCAGATCTCTCCCAGGGTTAGTTACCCCCTCTGCCTGCACATCTGCCTCACTGAGTACCTCTGGTCTGCTGTATTGGGTTCCTTTGTTTAACAGAGAAACAATGCTGTGTTGCCCTAGGTTGGCCCTAAATTCCTGGCCCCCATGGCCCCTCCTACCTCAGCATTGGTGAGAGGTGAGCAAGCACCACAGAGCCTGAAGCTTCCTTGACTACTTCAGCTAGAGAAAACCAGCCAAGGCCGGAGGCGAGATAGCTCAAGCTCAACATAGGTTTAGCAATTAGAATTCAGACCCCATCTTTTATTCCATGACTTTGGGATATCAGGCACGAAGGACTCTCTGTTAGACACATTTAGGTGTGTCTTCTAGTCATCTTTCTACCCAAACCAACTTCTATAGTTATGGATACAAATTCTTTATATATTGACATCTATATGCTTCTTGGTTTGGTTTTATTCTTGAGACAATGTCTCCAGGACCCAGACTAGCCTCCAGCTCACCATGTAGTAGAGGATAACATTGGGCTACCTACCCTCCTACTTCGACTTCCTGTTGGTGTGCTGATGTGTGCATTTTCTCCTCCTCCTTACTCTCTCTCCCCTTACCCCCTCTTACCCTCTTCTCCTCCTCCTACACTCCCCACCTCCTCCTTATTATCCTCCCCTTACCTTCCCCCTTCTCCCTCTCTTGCCTTGATTTTTCTCCCCCTCACCCGCCTCTCTCTCTCTTTCTTTTTCTCTCTCTCTCTCTGAACTGGGAGCATCACATCTCCTGTTGCCATGCCAGCCCAGATCTCACCTTCTCTGGGGTCTTTCCAATTACTGATTCCTCCTCTGATGCCAGGACTGCCTTGTGCCTGTGTCTCGAGGTCCAAGGGTACACCTGTGTTTTATCACTCAGCATGGGGGCCTGGAGTCCCCCATTAGGAGGACCTGTAGCTCCTAATGCCAGTGAAACAATGAAGTCCTCACCTACAGACGCCTCAGGCCTCGAGCAGTCTCTGTTGGCTCATGCCATGTGCCTACCATTCCCATCTTAGGTAGGGGATGCCACCTGCTAATATCGAACAGGGTTTTAAACCCAGCCTTGGCAATGAAGAGAGAGTAAGAAAGGGAAGAAAGACCATGGGAGTAGAAGCATTCATAATCTTCTATGTGTGCTCCAGAAAATTCTTAAATTAAATGCTTACTAGACTCCTCATCTGCCCTACACCTGAGTCTGGGGCCTTCACAGATACCCCAAAGCCTGTGCCTGTGGCCCTGAGCCACACACCCCTGAAACTTTTTTACTGATCTCCAAAGCTCCATGGCCCTGCTGGACCTTTGCCATGGTTGATCCCCAACCCTTGGCATTTCCTTTTGGCTGGCTCACTGGCTCTGATACTGAGCCTTCCTGTGATCTCAAGGACTGGGTGCTACCTGCCCACCACCTAGCCCCTTGCTGGTGCTGGTGAGCACCTTTGGCCCACAAGGGCCACCAGCTGTGGCGAGGGTACTGCTTCCTAGGTCAAAAGGTCACAGCAGGAGTAATGACGATGTGCTCTCTCTCCCAGGATCAGGGCCAGAGACAACAGCGGCTCCTATGCGCTGTGCTTGCTGCATGAAGGGAAGGTGTTGCACTATCGAATTGACAGGGACAAGACTGGGAAGCTCTCCATCCCTGAGGGGAAGAAGTTTGACACCCTCTGGCAGGTATGTCTCTGTCGCTCTGTCTCTTTCTCTGGGCTCTCTCTGTCTTTCTCTCTGGGTATCTCTCTCGTGGTCTGTCTGTCTGTCTGTCTGTCTCCATCCTGAAGGGCACAATACAGACCCACTGGGCTGCTAGTTCCAAAACTCTTAGGAACAAGGGGGGGGATGAGGCTCCCTCCATCAACCCACTTTCTAATTTCTAGAAGACTTGTTTGAGAAATGTTCACACAGACCATCATCAAGTCAATGAAGCAACAGAGGCTCCAATCACCTATTTAGAGCCATTAAGTTCCTGGTGCCTCAAGACTATGTATTTTAGGGCAGCATTAAGAATTTAACAGAAGGCCCTGCCATCAGGGACTGGAATAACACACACACACACACACACACACACACACACACACACACTATAATTGACCAAACAAAGACCCTAGGGGCTGTGACCCAGCTGGAGCTCTAAAATACCAGCGTAGACACTGAATTTCAGGTGATATCATGGTGGATAGCCAATGTGGGGAGCACCCTCATAGCCGAGCCACCACAGGAAGCTAAAACAGCTAAGAAAGCAAGACCACTCTTCCTGGATCCAGACTACTGCCTGTCCAAGGAACACTGAATGCTTGCTCTGCAAAGTGTTCATCCTCAACCCAGCTGTCAGTAAACCTAGAGGCAACTCAAGCACCCCAGCGTTAGCCACTCAGCTCCCCACACTTGCTGCCGGGCACGTTCCGCCCCCTTAACTTGGCATCACAGCTACATTAATTGTGGAGGCAGAAGGAGCAAAAGTTTAATGCCAGGTACGCAGTAAGTTCAAGGCCAGCCTTAGCTACATAGAAAAATACTATCTCAGCAAACAAAAAAATAAGTCAACAAAGGACTAGGTGATGGAGACGGTATGGAAACCCCAAACCCCTACTTCGTGATGGTTCATTTTAATTGCTAATTTGATACCATCTAAATCACCTGAGAAGAGAGTCTCAATGAAGGATTGTGTAGATTAGAGAGTGAGCATATCCATGGGGATTGTTTTGATTACATCGATTGATGTGGGAAGACCCAGGCCATTGGTGAGTGGCACCACTCCCTAGGCTTGAGTTCTGGTCAATACAAGAACAGAGAGTGCTTGCCAAGCAGTGAGCACGCATGCATTCATTCACTCTCCACTCTTGACTATGGATGAGACCAGCTGCTTTAAGGCTAAGAAGTTTGTTGATTCTACCCAAGGACGTCCTAGGCCCGTCCCCCAAGTTCCCTGTGGAAAAGATTATCTGGGATTCAGATGGCTTTAAAACCTGTTAAGAGCTGTGACTTATCCCACTGTCTCCATTTCTCTCTCTCTCTCTCTCTCTCTCTCTCTTTCTCTCTCTCTCTCTCTCTTTCTCTCTCTCTAACTGTTTTCTTCCTTGTTTCTCTTCCAGCTAGTGGAACATTACTCTTACAAGCCAGATGGGCTATTAAGAGTCCTCACGGTACCATGTCAAAAGATTGGCGCGCAGCTGGGTGAGTGATGGGCACAGAAGAGGCTCTGGTTTGGGGGAGCTGGTCACCATCAACCTCGTGCCAGATTTACCTATTCCACACTCACACAGGGTGAGGCTTTGATTTCACTATGTGATTAAACTCGATGTCACTCTAATTCCTGGAATCATTAGCTGAAAGATAATCATAACAAAAACAAACAAGCAAACAAAAACCTAGAGGATTTTAATTGCATGTGTTGTCAGGATGGTGGCACATGTCTTCAGTCCCAGCATTAAGAAGGCAGGGTAGGGAATCTGTGAGTTCAAGGCCACTGTCAGACCCTGTCTCAAAGAACTTGCTTAGTGGAATGTGTGAAAAATCCAGTAAAAGTGAAAAAGTACAGATGTAAAAAGTTTAGTCTCCCCAGTATGTTCCGGTCATACTGATAGATCTGAAAAGTAAGGGGTTTGTTCAAACACAGCAGTAATTGAGCTGTAACCATGGCATATTCCTTCCAGGTCACCCAGGAAGTCCAAATTCCCATCCTGTGGTAAGTATATCAAAGGCGCCTCTGCCGGGGAAACAGCTGTGTCTGGACACATGGGAAGGTCAGGTTTTAGTAAGCACAGGGTGTGTACTCCAAGCACATCCCTGAAGGCCTGGCAATCTAGTGAGTCTGGGGAACCATCAGTCTGTGACCACTGCTAAGCTAGACATGGTTTCTCGGTTGTTTTATTTTCTCTTCATTCTCTAGAAGTATAGAGAGTGAGACAGAAACCCACTATGAGATCAGAAAAGCCACCAGTCAGATGTAGAAAAGGGGAATATTTCATCCAAGTTCAGCCTTGCGCTGTCTGTGTGAACTTGTGTGTGCCATTCACAGGTCTGCCAACATGCATATCAGTAAAACATGGGCAGCGGTTAGGTATCTCCTTGGGGTTGGCTACCCAACTCCTTTGGCCAAACCAATTGACACCTTATTACTAGGGACTTGACCTAAATTGATTTAACTGATGATTAGGGGAGGGAGGAAGGGAGAAAGCACTTGGTAAGATTTCAAGAGAAAAAGTCCAGAGAAGGAAAGAGTCTTAGCCAGAGTGCACATTCCACTCCATGTCACTAGATAAGACTGTAGCCCAGATGTCCTTGTGTTGGGTTAGCTCTTTCATCATCATGCCTGCAAAGAGAGAAGAACCTCAAGTCCTTCTCCATCCAGGATGTCAGAGCTGGTACTCCACAAGAGTATCTATGTCTTCTCATATCTTAGGGACTTCAGTGTGCATATCCCGGCCCATTAGTGCCACCAGGGAATAATTCCTGACTTCTATTTTGCTAGCTGCTAAAAAACAAAATCTACCAAAGGCCAAACTCATGTCCTGTTTCCAATGGGAGGGCGGTTGGCCACTTGCTACTGAAACTGTTCATTTCGGGGTTAGCACTTCCTACTAAACCGAGAGACCTTGAATTGGCTAACTCATCAGTGAGCCTGAGGATCCTCTGAAAAACAGTGCCCCCTGGGGGCCTCACCTGGTGTTTATCATTCTGTGCCCTTGAGACAGATCCATGTCCAACTTGTGGTCCGGGAGCTGCATATGTCCCAGGATTTTGTAGATGACGATATCGTGTTGCAACCAGTGTCACCAAACAATGACACCACTGAATAGTCCATAACTAGAGTCTCTTGTGGAGCCTGAGACACGAGATTTCCACAGACAATGTGGTTCGTGTCTCCACTTTAATTTTGTAGCCTTCAGTGGAAAATATTTATTGAATATTCTAGACCTCTCTGCCAGAATGATAAGACTCTTCTGGAAGCTTCTTAAATGATCCAGATTTGCATGCAAGAAATCTTCCTGGGGCAGGTGAAGGGAGCGGGCAATGCATTTGCAGAATCGAGACCAGATAGCATGTCATGATGAATATCCTGCATGTGTTTTTCTGAAACTAAACGCTCTATTCCTCTCTGCCATTGTGGTTTCTAGACTTGGTCACCGGGTGGAATAATCTCAAGAATCAAATCCTACTCCTTCCCTAAGCCCGGCCACAAAAAGGTGCTAAAGCGTCCCCTGCTTGCTGTCCCTAAGTGGTAGGATAGATGCTTGGCTGGCTATCTTGTACCCAATGCAGCTCTGCTTCCATGCTTCCTGCTTGCCCAGCTCTGAGCACACCTGCTGAGCCTCGCAGGCGGGGGGAGGGGCATGCTATGTCTCCACACCTCGCTTTACACCCTGTTTCCTATGCTGTTGCCAAGCCCCTGCAGTGCATGCATGCTCTGCATGTGGCTTCTCCATCACTGCAGCCACACAGCCTGTCTGGTTTGCCTTGCTCTCTACAACACACACCTTCAGTCACTTCAGTGAGCCCAACTTGCTGGTTCTCATACTAGACAGTCTTTGCACACTCAGCTCATCTTCACTGTCCAGAGTCACAAGCTGCAGTTTCCGGGCTTCTGCTACATGAAGTAGAGGGAACCGAGGTCTCAGGGGAGCTCTGCCCCCTGAGACATCAGGTTGATTTCTGCATTTTGTTACATGACCGAATTTTGAGGGACAGGAGAAAAGAGGACCTTAGTGGGAAGATGGCTCGGAGGCGAAAGGCCTGTCACCAAGCCTGACAACCTGAGTTTGATTTCCTGGACCTCACATGGTGGAAGGGGAAAGCCAGACCGACTCTTGGGAGCTGGCCTCTGATCCCCGTGTGTGTGCCTCGACTCTTGCACAGATTTTGTCCCCCCAGAGTTTAGGAATCAAACTCAAGTGCTTTGCCACTGAGCTATGTCCCAGCCCCTGATTCTTGTTCGTTTGTTTTTATTTTTTGGTTTGTGAGGCAGGATTTCACTCTGTAGCCAAAGCTGTCTTTGAACTTACCTCCACCTCCCAAGTTCCAGAATTATAAGAAGTCCTACCCTGACCTTTGTATTGACTTGGTTTTAGTGAATTACATATACAAGCACCCATACACACAAACCAGTATGTGTATATGTATGTATATGCACAGATATATACACACACATATATAATACATATATGTAATGTGTATTATATAAATATGTGTATATAATATGTATAGGTTGCTCTTTCATATCTATTTTTATCTTCTTTAGGAAAAGACTAACTTTATTAACAGTCATTTAGATATGATATCAATGTTTTTCCCAGCATGTGGACACATGATTAAGCCAGTGCACACACAGTTGAATATTAAAGTATTTATTAGAAACAAAAGCATAAA
>NW_022196913.1:57076871-57077786 GCF_008632895.1 Mastomys coucha
ATTAGAAACAAAAGCATAAACGCCCAGGAATTTTACTCAGTAGCTATTCCCTCTATTGGCCACTCACTAGAGAGTCCTAATCCTGTTGGCCAGAGCATAGAAGAGAGAGAGGAACGTGATGCTTGAAGAGGAAGGCAGCTATGTTGTGCTAGGCTCAGTCAGTGATGGAGCATGCTGGAGAATATTCTGCAGCTGCCTGAGCCTTGCTCAGAGCCTGACACATTCTCCTTGCTGAGGGCCCCATGTGACCAGGGTAGCTCATGTCCAGCAAGCCCAGTGGGAGCCAGGCAGCACGGTACCTCACAGGCTAAGGCACTTAAACGTGCCTGATGAAGGGAGCCCTTCAGAGACGTGCACTCAGGCCAGCAGACACAGCACTGGGGATTGTGGTTACACTCACAGACTCTGTGACACCACACTTAACAAGCCTCACATAACACTGTGGGGCATAGCAAGCCTTGTGTCTCCCCCTTCTCATCCGACTCCTCACAAACTTCTGACAGCACCCTGTCATTCCACTTGCCCTAGCTTAAGGCCTGTTGCTAACTCAGCCCCTGGTTCTGCACAGTCCTAACAAGGAGCAATTTCATCCTGGCATCTCACATTTATCTCTTGGGTTCCACCAGACATGTATCAACTAGAGATGCTGTATGTACATGAGCACACATACACATGTATGACACACTCATATACACACGCATACATGGAAATATCTGTGCCCATGTGTATATAGTTATATACGATATTTGAATTGCATATGCCCTGAATATGCACCATATATGCACACATTCATCTGCATGATATATATTTGTATTTTTTATTTTATTTTTTTCTGTGTGTATTTACCCTTTTTTTATTAGATATTTTCTTTATTTACATATAAATTTCTCCTTTCCCAGTTTCCCCTCCAAAAAA